>NC_044012.1:8909642-9211250 GCF_900496995.4 Aquila chrysaetos chrysaetos
TAGATTCACACAACTAGGATCCAGAGCCCTTAGCTTTAATGTGACTACTTATGGGATTAAACTGTGTTACATGTGAGGACTGAATTATCCACCTCTTTGCTGTCAATTTCTCCTGAGCAGCATATCTGAAAGTAATGAAATCACAACTCATAGCTACAAAGAACACAATCAGTGGCAGCCCATTTATGTACCTAAAATAGAGGGATGAAAGCTTGCCCACCCACAGAAACGAGTACTGCAGTATGGACCTTTTTTCCTTCTGAACTGTTTTTGGGTGGACTGTAACTTTAGCTAGCATTAGAACTTTGAATCCTCAGTATTTGTTCTATAGAACAACATGTGTACATCTCTATGTGCCTACACATGGATCTCGTGACAAATTGGAAGCTGCAAGTCACTCCTGTCTTGGAGAGAAAAATATTTTGCCCTGAGCAAGCTTAAAAGAGCAAAACTAAAGGTACATGCCTAAATGTCTAATAATACATTTGATAACTTCGTCACGAAAACCGGATATCATTTGGGAGCATAATACATCCAACAGCTACTACATAGCCCTTGATAGTGAACATCAGAATACTTTGATTGCAGGTTAAAACCACAGAAAACAGCTCACAGGAAGAAAAATCTTCCATGAAAATTTGCTATTTCCACTTCAGCTGCATTCATCGGACCCCATCAAACACCAAAGCTATTTTCTACTAGTTTAAAAGTAAGCATTATAATAATTTTCTTTTTTTACCTAGAAATGCAGTTAGATTCTTTTACTACCTGTCAAATTGACCCTGTGATAAGGATGTAGGGGCAAGGGAAAGGACAAAAATTGCACGCTTGTGCTCAAAGCACATAAAATACTTTCAAGACAATGTGTTTGTTAAGATGCTCCTCATTCTAGAATGTGAATTCTGTGAAAACCGTTTGTAAAATTTTAATTAAAAAATGCTATAAACTGTCAAAATTTGCTTGGTCTCATACTTTGATAAAGACTTTTCAGGGAAAATCTTGAAGAAACAAATAATTCCTTCAATAAACAAAATAATTTATCCACCAGCCCACCAGCTAAGTCAACATAGTCAGGGTGACTGTTAACATGTTGATTCAGAAACAAGCAACTCTTCCCATTTTCTAGGGAGCACATTAGAGAGTAACAATGATTCCCCTGAGTCCATAAATGTACCACCCTGCTACCTGACATTTGTTTCATTATCTCAAAAATGGTTTTTAATTTCTTGAAGATCTCTCATAAATGTGGCCCATTTCTTCCTTCCATTAACTTCTCTGTCCTCCATGTTTTATCGGGAATGGGCAGGCAAGAACTTAGAAAACAGCAACTTAGAAAGTTTACAGAACACTGTAATAAAATAAAAATATTTTGTATTTATTTAAATTGATGCTTAACAATACAAGGTAGGTTTCCACAAACTGAATTTCTTTTAGGTTTTACAAAAAAAAGGTGTACAACATTTTGTGTTACTATGATGTGAATTTTTTCATCTTTTTAACTAGAGATCTGCAAGAATTTTAGTTTCACTAAAATCTGGGAACATAGAATTACTTTTTTTTCCTACATTTGTGGTGGTGCAGCCCCCCACCCCAGCCACGTTGTGATGTCAGGACCAGTCAACATTGCATTCTTGGGCAGTGAGTTGGGACTATATGGTAGTTTCTTATCCTGGCTATGGTACAGCGAGTTAGGATGATTAGGTACTCCCTAACTGTACCTGAAACTCCTGCTGCTTGGATCATGGCCCATGTTGGAGGGTGCCAGAATTACCTGACAAGAATTATGGCCAGAACGGAAATACACTAACCAAAGTCAGTCATCTTGTGATCCTATAAATAGTGATCCTAAGTGAAACCCTTTGAGCCCTCTGGCATCGCAGCAGGTTGTGACCCAGTATCTCCCCCTGAGTTGGGACACCTCTCAGGGTAGATTTCGCAAGGATTTTAAATAGTAGATGTCCCGAGGATTTTGAAGAGTAGATTTCATGAGGATTTCCAACATCATCTGCTGATAAATGCCGATGAAGGGGTCAAAGATCATCTGCCGACAAATGCTGACAAAGGAGAATAGCGAATAATTCACAACAATTAGATTTCACGAGGTTTTAAAGATTATTTGGTACCAATAATTTATTACAACTAGCAAAGAAAGAAAAATCTTGATCATAGGTTAACCTCTCTATCTGTGTGTGTGGTTTGATTTAGGAAACTTTGTAGTGCTGATAGCAAACTTTATCAAATTACTCTGATAATTGGCTGATGATTAAGTATTGTTAAAAATCATATAACCTAATCTTGTGATTTACCAATATAGTGTTAATAAATTGCTGCTATCTCAAAGTTGTGTAGGATCCATAATCACTCATTCACTGACAAATTGGCGTAGTAATTTAATGGGAAATTTTCCTTACCCTTGTATCCCTTCTATTAGGCATAAACTGTTGTCCAAGTTTGAGACTAAGTTTGGATGCAGCTGCACCTAGATTCCTCTCTGAGACGGAGTTTAGAAAGCAAGGGGGTCCATTCTGAGCCTTGTGACTCAACGGGAGGTTTTCCTTACCCTTGTATTAACTCAGTTAGACATAAACTGTTGACCAAGTCTGGGACTTGTCCTGGTTTCGGCTGGGAT
Organism: Aquila chrysaetos chrysaetos; assembly: GCF_900496995.4. Lineage (NCBI taxonomy): Eukaryota > Metazoa > Chordata > Aves > Accipitriformes > Accipitridae > Aquila > Aquila chrysaetos. The sequence continues at coordinate 8,912,272 of NC_044012.1, forward strand.
AGAGTTAATTTTCTTTCTAGTAGCTGGTATAGCGTTATGTTTTGGATTTAGTACCAGAAGAATGTTGATAACACACTGATGCTTTCAGTTGTTGTTAAGTAGTGTTTAGTCTAAAGTCAAGCATTTTCCAGCTTCTCATGCCCAGCCAGCAAGAAGGCTGGAGGGGCACAAGAAGTTGGGAGGGGACACAGCCAGGGCAGCAGACCCCAACTGGCCAAAGGGGTATTCCAGACCATGTGACGTCATGCCCAGTATATAAACTGGGGGGAGCTGGCTAGGTGGGGCAGATTACTGCTGGGCATCAGTCGGCAAGTGGTGAGCAATTGCATTGTGCATCACTTGTTTTGTATATTGCAATTCTTTTATTATTATTGTCATTTTGTTATTATCATCATCATCATTATTATTTTCTTCCTTTCTGTCCTATTAAACTGTCTTTTTCTCAACCCACAAGTTTTACTTTTTTTTGCGATTCTCTCCCCCCATCCCACTGGGTGTGGGGGGAGTGAGCGAGTGGCTGCATGGTGCTCAGTTGCTGGCTGGGGTTAAACCACAACAGAGTAAGATTGGATCTAGTTACACCTAAGCTCCATCAGGAGTTTAGAAAGCAAGGGGGGCCATTCTGAACCTTGTGACTCAATGGGAGGGTCTCTCTTACCTTTTTGCATCTCCAGTCTCCATGAGAATAATTTTAAATTGATTCTAACTTAATTTTCCTTTCTGTGTTTCTTCCATGGAGTATGTAATAGAGTGAACCTTGCTATCAAACTTTGTTAAGTCATGCTTTTACAATGCACATTAAAAAAATCACTTTTTCTACTATCTTTGATGGTGATTCTTTAAGTGATCTCAATCACTCCTTCCATGACATTTCTTTACTTTACATGGAATATTTTTTCCAGCACTTGAAGCAATCCTATATAATGTAATTGTCAAAGGTCGTATACATAAGTACCGTGATCTAGAAAATGGTGCCAGATCTGAAGAATACTGTTTCATCTAAATATTGCTTACTGTCTAGCAAAGGTTGCTGTTCTGAATTTTACTGGAATATTTCTCACAGTCCTGTATCACTCCGAGAGCAGACAGGCAATGAGGAAATAGTATCATGTTATCAATTTTAATTACCACTGGGCATACAGATTAAATAGTAATTTAAACTTGCAAGAAATTAGGCCTTTTCAGTACCAAGTTGTTCGTTAGAATATAGTTAATAATTCAGAGATCAAGGCTGATGGGAAAAAAACCCAAACAATTTCACATTATATTTCTTTTTAGTAGAAAATGATACACTGCGATGTTTACTTTCCTCCTGCACTACAACTGAAACTGAAATGCAGACCTCTTCTGTGATATGGAAATATGCAAGAGCTTCCAGCTCAGAAGTGATTAAGCTTTTTTGTTTTAGCTCAACATTAAATAGTATTCACCACTGACCTGCCACTGTACCTCATATGAACTGTAATTTGGGTACTTCATACTTGCCTATTTTTTCTATTATTACCCAGCTGAGATTACCTTTAAAGAGATGCAATACTTTCCCCAGTATGAAAACTACACTGTACATGATGGACACAGCATTTTCACTATGTCAGGAAGCAGCCAAGGCCAGCTGCTCCCTAAGGGACGGGGAGGGAGCCAGGAGCCGAGGATGACTCCAGCACAGACAGTGCCCTCAACAACAGGGCACAGATCTGCAGGGTCTAAACACAGTGGGCAGAGTCTGGTGCTGGTAACAAGGACCATTGTCTATCTCAAATAAGACATGCGGCGAATCAGGTCCAGGGTCCAAACAGAAAGTCCAGTCAGAAGCAAAAGGAGTTGAGGTCTGAAACAACTGACAGCAGGGTTGTGACATGGGTCCAAAGTCTATCTGGGAGACATGGCCGAAGACAATTCCAGATACAAGCTGCAAATTACATCTGAGGAGTCAGAGCAGGAGCTGAGCTAACTTACGATGCATATATGAGGTCCACCAAGGAGGCAACACCAGAGACACAACTAGAAACAAGGACACCTGTGATGTAGCTCAGACAAGGACTAAAGGTTAAGGGTTGAGCTTAAATGGAGCCCCAGACCCACGGGCAGCGTCTGGGTAGGAGCCCCAGGCGAGGCTGGTGAGGTCCACTATTCATGCACTCAGGGTTCTGACACATCAAATCCACTTTTAAAGAGGCAGAGCTATGATGAAATTGAACCATGTTCTCTGTAACATAAGTATAGCTGCTGAAAGTGTTTGCTGTCTTTGAAGACAAGTGTGTAAATCATATCTGGGGAGGCAGCTTGAAATATGCATTTGATTAGAGATATTTATGTGAATTTATGTGGATTAATAAATTTTCATTCCAAACGCACTTAGAAGAATCAGATACATGTTTATTCATTGTATCTGGCACTCTAACTTACACAATTTTCCCATTTTTAGAGCATGTTTCTTTAATGTCTTCTATGATTGCAATTAGATCAGTACCTAGAGGAAATGTATGCACTTAGAAATTGATTGAACCCACTATTAATAGTGCTTTTTGGATTCTGTACTAGATAGCAAAGAGTCAGATGCAACACAAAATGTTATTATAATTGAGCATTAATGCAAAGAGTAAAAAAAAAATCAAATAAGATTAACAGACCATAGATGCATTATCTCACTTGGACTAATACAAGAAATAACCATGCAAAACAAGGAATTGTATTCACAGATTGTCTTTATATTTCAACAACAAAATATATAGCAGTTGATACTCTTAGAAAATATAATTTCTATAAATTGTGCACACATGAAAGTATTGCTAGGTATTTGAACAGTATACCTGAGAAAAAGACTGTTGACCATTACAAATGTCCTTTAAAATGTAATGCTTTAATGTTATAATGTTTAAAGATACTGTTTCACATGTCTGAAGGGTTTGCATGTCTGCATGCCTGGCATAAAAGCTCCTTTTACTCTACCGATGTTGTTTCATACATCTAATAGAATTACTGGAAATCACTGATCCATACACTCCATGACTGGTATGGAACAACTCTCCACATTGCTTGACTATTTCTTGACCACTAAACTTAATATCAGCACTCTACATTTGTTGTTTCCACACAGAGCTATGGACTGAAGATCCATTCCATTCACATAATCTATAACGTTATTTTTACCTTATCCAGATACTTCTGCAGAATCACTCAACCTCTCTTGACAACAGTCCTTAAGATTTTTAACTATTCGAAAGGAAGCAGACCTGGCTAACAATTACAGCAGACCCAAAAGTAACAAATATTTCATGGGTCAAGCCTCCTTACCACAACCCTGCTCCTACAAACAGCTGGGCATGTGTATTCAATTCCGTCTGAAGTAGTAAGCTTCAAAGAGTAAATGCACTGACCAACAGGCAGCTGAGGCTGTTGCTAAAAGTGCGCCTAAGCACAGCAAAAATATGCTCAGTACATAGAACAGTGTATTATACCTGATCTTTCAGACTAACTAAGTAAAACACTGAAGTACACAAATGCCTCATATTTTCTCCCTCTTATGCTGTTCAGGACAGCTGCCCTTGGTATGTTATCAGGTTGTCTACAAAGGCTAAGATTCTTACTTGCATGTCATTGTCTACAGCCTTGATTAAGGGGCACATTCTCAGCAGAGACATTGAACTGTCAGTGCTTTCAACTAGAATGTTTTTGTGGATTAAAGATTACTTGTGCCCATCCGGCAATAAAGCTCTACATTAGATAACAAGCATAAAATAAACTGCAAATTTATATGGTTCCAATGTCTTTTTTTCTTTATGTAAGCTGACTGTGACCGTTTCCATTTCTATTTCCTGCTCCTCCCACTCAGTCCTACCTCCTAATTATTGTGAGATACTTTCTAGAAATAATAGCTTCATATTCAGTGTAGAAGTGCTGGCTTGCCCACCACCATTCTCAAGACAATGACAGAATTAGTCTGTGAATTAGGCCTACAAAGGAGGCCACAAAACGGTTTGTATATGTATCTAACAGTCTGAAGTCAAAACTTCATGCGGTCTATAGTCTGGTAGCTGTATGTGTCACAGCAGTAACTGTTAGGTAAAGTATTTGTACGTAAGAAGTGCCCTCCACCCACTGTAAAAAGAGTCTGCAAAGAACATACAGCTACTCTATTGGGTTCCTAAGCAAAAGATGGGAATTCAGCAAAGGCCTAGAGAAGAGAAAATACCTGGAATATGTTTAAGATTTCTCCCTACTTCTCTAAGTTTAGAAAGAGAATTCTTAAGACAATGCTGTACCACATTATAGAAGAGAAAAGTTGGAGTAAGGGGCCAGGTTCACACTTCTTTTTTCTAAGGCTCAGCGCTTCCTAGTAAGACAATGCTTCTCAACTGACTCCAGTAAATTGAGAGTCAGCTGAAAGATAATACTGCTACACCACAGAAAGAAGAGAAGCTAGACTTCTGTTAGTCAGTATTAGTGGAGTTTTAGTTCAGCCTAGGGACTAAGTAGAAAGACAGGAGATAAAAGATTGAAGGATTAGCTGCATCCATACAATAAATCACAGTCACTGCTGTTGATCTATTTGTCTGATTGATTACTAGCAATCTTTTCAGTACTATATGATAAGTAATAGTTTTATATAAAGCATAAATATTATTCTCAGTCCTTTTTCACGTTCACGGTAGAAGTAAACTTCTATTTTTATAATTATATTTTTAAGAGACGAAAAGCATATTTCTTTCTGGTAAGAATCATACAGTCAGAAAGAAAAGCTTGATTCCATTGCATGTTCAAGTTATTTCCCGTTTCCTAGCTTGTCTATTTTATTATGAGGCATGTTTAAAAATGAGGCAGCTTCACAAATGCGAGTTGAGGCAGTATCAATATCCTTGGTACTAAATCCTTAAGTTAAAAACAATAGCAATTCATTAAAAATCTATTACACTGCATCTAAAAGGAAAAATAAAAAAATCTGAACTGCTGCCTTGGTAAGTTTGCAGTTTTCACAATAACCAATTGATATAAACTGCCTAGGACTAAAATAAGAGATCCAGAATGCTCTGTACTGAGCATAGGATGGCTTCTCCACTCTACATACACTCGACCTTTCAGAGTGTAATGGAGGCAGCTGGAGGTAGAAAAAGATGGAGGTACCACAGTCTCTGTCGAACCAGGTGCCTTCGCTCACTCATCCTGCATTCAGCAGCTGCTTCACCAAGGCGCTGCTGCTAGACAGATTCTACACTGGTGGATGTGAATGAAAGGGAGAGTACCAACATATCTCTCACCAGTCCTACTACTTGGAGAAGGGCAGGGGCCGTTTCTTTTTTTTCAGTGTACAGAATATTTGAGCATATTCTTTTTATTCATAATGGCCATATTGTGTTAACAACCCTACTGTTGGCTGATTAATTATCAAAATCGCCACTCATGCCAGGGCACTTGACCTCTAAAGAACTGTCTTTGCCAGAGAACACTGGTGCCATACAGCACTATATCAACAGATGCCACTTTTTCTCTCTGTTATTATTCCAATCCCTGTAGCACTGTTTCTACACACAATCTTTTTCAACCAAAATGGTAAGCATGTCAGGGAGTCCAGGAAGGATTTTCTAAACAAATTTTACCTTAGTAAAATTAGTTCAGTGATACAACTAGCACAGCTGCGTTAATTCCTAGGATAGTGACAAACTGAGACAAACGATATGTGCAACATCGAATTTTTGTGCCTAAGAAACAAAAGCTTGAATTTGAATATACCCTGTAAGGAAGAGATTTCAAGGTGTATAACTGCCCAAAAGAGAAAAAAAAATACATTTATTATATCTTTTTTCCTGATGCATTAAGAAGTTAGGAAACACTGGAATAATTTTCTGTTTAACTTTTCCAATTTGAAGATAGCAACAGGAATTCTGGTTTGAGTTTTTCTGGGGGGTGTGTGTTTATATTTTCTTTTTTTTACTTTAGTTGGGTGGTTTTTACTTTAAGAATCCTTTGTCAGCACAGTATCTCTGACTTCAGTGGAATTAAACTAAAGATCTGGCCCTCAGTTTTACTTTTCTGCAGAATCTCCATGTAAAGCTTTTGTTTCATGCTGTATGTAGGCTAACCCCTAGATGGAGACCTTACTGCAAACACACACACAGATCTATCTAGGCAGTGTATTACAATGTTCACATTGCACAAACGTGTAACTTTCTGAACTAACACACTATCAGAAGTTACTTCTGATGAAGTGAATACCGATTCTGAAAGTTGTTTTTTCAAGTGTTATATAATCATCATAAACTGTATATAACACTTCACAGCTTCCTAATTCTGTTGTTGTTCCGCCTAACAGGCAGTCTTGTAAACCAGTTAACGCTCTTCATTAAACACAAGATATCCTTTCATAGGTATTCTTTTATACAATAATTTCTTTAATTTTTAGCTACTCTCCCAGTATTATTCTAATACAGGGTCCATATCTTACTTATTCCTCTGTAAAGACAGAATCACTGTACTGAAGTCTGAATTTGCTCAAGGTTTATGCTTGTCAAAACAAAACTGCAGTTTGCCAATCTGCATACTTAATCAGGCATGTCTCTGATGGAGTATGCAAAAAGAAGCTGGCAACAGCTGGAAAGTGGTTGGACCATTACTACTACTATTGATGGGAAGAATGTACTATTTCATACTGTGTTTAGATCCAGTGCCTGCCCATCCAATCTATGGACATGAAGTTTCAAATAGTTTGGTTAACAGCCTCACTGTTACTAATGTTGGATGACTGGGGAATGGCTACTATGTGCTGCAAAGGCAAGTACTCCTTTGCGGCTCCTTGTTCCAATTGCAGTTTTATCCAGTGTGTTGATCTCTTGTGATATTTAAGAGCTAGGTTAACGGCAAGCATTTTGTTTGGAGTCTGGCAGGAATTATTAACCTATGACAAAACTGTCAGGTTTCAGTGCGCATTTTTGTTCATATTTAATTTAACTTTTTTGAACTCTGGTTTGTGTTTAATTTTCTGCATCTTTGTCTTTCAGTACGGGGGGTGGGTTTAAACATAGCCTGTAAGAAAATAATCATTAGTGGAGATATTGACAAAAATCTCCAGGAAGAAAACAAGGTTTGAATAATACATAAAATTAGAAATAAGACAGAGACTATCATACTTGGAATAAGAAATTCTTCATATGACCAAATAACTTGCAACTAAGGTGTGTTCCCACATATTTATGATTAATATTGATTATCAAGATTTCAGTTAGTTGTAACTGGAATATAGACTGGAACCCCTTAGTGACTATTGAACAAGCCTACAAATCAGCTCAATGGAGTTTTTGGTATCTAGACATTTATGTCATATTAATGTGGAAAACATGCAGTCAAAGGCTATGGCAACAGTAGGGGCTCTTCATCAGCTACATACGCTCCAGGTCCATCCATGTCATGTGAATAGATACACCTGCTGAATGCATGGCTGCTCATGAAAGTTTGACCACTTATGTGACCTGACTGGTACCTCCCATGATATGACTCCTGTTGCTAAAACAGAAGAAAGTCCACATCTGTGCTCAATGGTTCTGGACTTCATGAACTTGAAGGACTTGTACAAAAACAGGTTAAAAGCTCATGACTTCATGTTGTGGTTTAACCCCAGCCAGCAACCAAGCAGCACACAGCTGCTTGCTCACTCCCCCCCCACCCAGTGGGATGGGGGAGATAATTGAAAGAGTAAAAGTGAGAAAACTCATGGGTTGGCAAAAAGACAGTTTGATAGGCAAAGCAAAAGCTCTGCACGCAAGCAAAGCAAAACAAGGAATTCATTCCCCACTTCCCACAGGCAGGCAGGTGTTCAGCCATCTCCAGGACAGCAGGGCTCCATCACGCCTAACGGTGACTTGGGAAGACAAACGCCATCACTCCCAGCGTCCCCCCTTCCTTCTTCTTCCCCCAGCTTTATATGCTGAGCGTGACGTCATACGGTCTGGGATATCCCTTGGGTCAGTTGGGGTCAGCTGTCCCGGCTGTGTCCCCCCCCAACTCCTTGTGCCCCCCCAGCCTCCTCGCTGGTGGGGTGGGCTGAGAAGCAGCAAAGGCCTTGGCTCTGGGTAAGCACTGCTCAGCAGTAATGAAAACATCTCTGAACTATCAACACTGTTTTCAGCACAAATCCAAAACATAGCCCCATACTAGCTACTATGAAGAACATTAAGTCTGCACCAGCCAAAACCAACACACTTAGACAAAAGAGAGCATTTACATCATTGCTTGGAATATCACTGGATATGTACTTTCAACATATAGGACAAGCACATGCTTTTTGCTGACCCTTAAATTCACAAAGAAAGTTGGCTTGCACTTAATGTATTTAGACATAACTAAGCAACTCTGGTTTGTCAAATATAGTAGTTCCATGGGAATTATTGCCAATAAATATAACCTACCGTTCACAAATTTTGCTAGGTATTTTGTTTAAGTGATAGACTAAATGTAAGTTGTCTATTACGGTAATTATGTAAAGTAGTGATATATTTAAGCTTGAGGAAGATACTATATATATAACAATTACATAATATATATGTTTGAGACAGAGTGAGGGAGTTATACTTGATAAACTGAATTTAGCACTGTTAAGCTAAGTGAGAATACAGGAGATGCTTTCCCACTTATTACTGGCCGAAATAATCCAAGTAGTAAAAATGGAACCAGAAATTCCTACATGACTGAAGCAGTCAAACTCGTTCTTTCCAGCCAAGGTGGGGGAATTGAGTATTGCTGCCTCAGAATAGCCATTACAGCCTGCTTTGTGGAAGTGGAACTGGGTATGATTTACTTCAGGTACAAAAAAAAAAAAAAAAAAAAAGAAGTAAACACTGCCAGTTTCCCGGGTCTGACTGTTCAACTGGCTTGATGAAAGCATTCTTATCTTTTCTTCCTTTTCTTCTTTTAAAAGAAAACAGTGGTCACTCACAAATATTATGTAGAAAACTGCTCACAAAGTGAAGCAGGATCAAGCCCTTCAGATAAAATCAGAGGAGAAGAGCTATGATTCAGCTCAGACCTTAGCTTAATGCTGACATGAGCTACTCTTTTCCACAGATGTTCGTAGGCATGTGCAGCATAACAACTCTTTGTACTCTAGAACAGAAAGCTGGGAATCTATGACACTTAATGTACATCCAGAATCAGGCTCAATCTGACCAGAAGGGAAAAATTTGGGGTATGGAGGGATTAAAAATTGAAAATTTTGACTCAGATACTGAAGTTGTTCTTGAATCTCTTCTTAATCTGGAATTTATCCTGTTTTTTTAAAAAACCCCCTCTGTTACTATATTGGGAGACTGGTAATTGCAAGGATCCTTATAGTAGTTTTCATTCCCAAACCATAGACAGTATCTGAATTATTGAGAGTGGGTCAAATAGTTTTCTAAAAAAGCGAACCAAAACAAAACAGCTTTTGGGGGATAGGTGCAATTTTTTATACATATCTGAAAACGTTCTGCTGAGCATGTTTTTATTCAGTATGAAAACTGCAAAAACTAAAGCATTAAATCCCCCCACTGTGGTCAGATATTTGCGACAGATAGTGTCTCAAGTGCTTTCATAGCTATCTTAGAAGCTTTCTCATCTTCATCTGCAAACTACAAACCAAATTCTGTGTTGAGTGAATAAAATTGAGTGAATACATTTTGCAACTTGATTTTGGTAAAGGAATATGAAAAAACAGTTTAACAAAAAAACCAACACCCCAAAGAACTACAAGTATCCTCTAGCAATAATTCTACAGTTAATCTAAAGCCATTGACCACTATTATTGACTCCACCGAGTTTTGAATTGGACACCTAATAGGTCTTTTTCTCCCTCAGTGTAAACAGAGACAGGATTTGCCTCCTGGTGCTTGCTTTGTATGTCTGTCATTCTTCAATAAAGGATTACAAACCCAGACAGTAATCTAATTAAACTATCTCAGAAAAAAATAGGAATAAAAAAGTAAAATGCTTTTTTTGATGTTTGTGTTATACATTCTGAACAGGCTCTTGGAGTATGTGCCAGTTATAAAATGTAACCCTGCGAGAATAGATTGGTAAATGATTTCTACTCATTTGCACTTGTTTCAAAGGTGACTCCATCACCACTATCTGAAAGACGCTCTGCCCCTCAGTAACAAATGATTACAGCTAAATGAATCCCAGAGGTTTGCCACTAATGCAGAACAAAGGCATAAGAATGAGAGCTGTGGTTCAAGATCTATTTTTTATACCAGCATAATTTTTTGCTTCACTGATCTATCACTAAACAACAGCTGCTGGGGTAGAGACTTACTGCACTGTATGAACATTACCAACTCATTTAGTGACTGGTCGCATGTGTTTGCCTCAGGCCTTCAAAAAAGTCAGAAACTTGTGAAGAAGGACTGGCAGGTTAATGTCTCCTTATTTCTATAACAGATTTGAAGATGCTAGACACACTGGAATGACAGCCTGCAGTAAGTCTGAATTTCTAAAGGACTTACATTGTGATCTAAGCATACATAGCCAACCTCTGTTGAAAGGGTAGGTGCTGGGAGGACCAGGGAGGAAAAGTGAGTAAAATCCAAACAATTTGGGTTTTTATATATACTGTCTTAGAAATCAAACCTTTGCTACATTTATAAGATGCTAGGAGTTTTTTTCCCCAATTGTTCTAATGTTCTATGTTCTAATTTCTGGATGGTTGAAATAGACTTCCTGTCACTTTCTAGGCAAAAAGTATCATAAAAATGGTAGCATATAAAGCATTCATAATTGGAGAAAAAACAGATTTTTCTTATGTTAGATGCTATCAGATTAAAGTAAAAGAAACAACGTGGATTGTCCCGATTTCCACTGAAACTCAACATTCTTTTCATTAATAATCACCTTTTTGAAGGCGATCATTAATCCTGTAGAAAATGTAAGATAATTGTAACCCCCAAGTACAAGAATTATATTACTAAGTACCTTAAAGAAGATATAAGAGATTGCACTGTTTTTTTAAAAAAGTGACCATAATGAGTGTAGTTCACATGTGATAATAAACCACAAAAATATTACCTTTACAGTAAGTATCCATGTGTAATGCCAAACTAATAAAAAGCAATAATTATAGATGGCATGAGATGCAGGAGCTCTTACTCTTCCCTACAAAAGTGAAGTTGTAATAGAAACAGAAGGAAGCTTTTGCAAAGACTGTAAAATAAACAGATTTTGTTTCCTCTACAGTACTAGAGAAGCCCATTGATGAATCAGAGGGTAAACATTTATGAATCTGTACGATGTCCCTAAGGATATCAAATCATTCTGTTCTTCATTACTACTTTTCCCCCCACCATATGCTTCTACCTTTCTTTTGGCTATTTATTCCTGTTTTTAAATATTCTTATAATTTAAGTGCATTGAGCTAATTCTGAAGAACACATTGCATTCCGTTTTGCTTGGAGATGTATCTCGTATTACTGAATGGACAGCTGAGGTGTATTTGATCCTATTTCCATGTATAATGGAAGGAACTAGTTGATCTATTGAAGCCCCTTGCTGTCAGGGCTATAAGAGCACTAATAGGCCTTAATGGCCCTGAACAACCAAACTGCCCATGGGCCCAGGGGCTCCCTTTAAACTCAGCCCTGGGCTTTCGATTCCTGCCTGAGCTATTCTGAGGAATGCTAGGCTCTAGCTCAGCCCTGGCAATGTCTGCATCTGGCTATGGATCCTGTTGATCCAGACCTTGACCTGCAGACTGACTTCCTGGCTTGATCTGGGACCTGTCTCATCACTATGGATCTGTCCGGTGATCACTGGGCTGTGTCTTGCCCTGGTTACCATCTGTATTGGGTCTGGCTGAGATGGAGTTAATTCTCCCCATAGCAGCCCTCGTAGCGCTGTGCTCTGCATCAGTAGCTAGAAAGGTGTTGATAAGACACCAGTGTTTTGGCTACTGCTGAGCAGTGCTGGCACAGCATCAAGGCTGTCTCTCCAACATTTTTGCCCCCCCGCCAACGGCAGGCTGGGGCAGGGCAAGATCTTGGGAGGGGACATAACCAGGACAGCTGACCTGAACTAACCAAACAGATATTCCATACCATATGACTTCAGCTCAGATATAAAAGCTAAGTAAAGGGAGACGGAAGGGGGGCATTTTTGTCTTTCGGAGCAACCACCATGCGTACTGAAGCCCTGCTTCCCAGGAAGCGGCTAGATGTCGCCTGCTGATGGGAAGTAGCAAATAACATCATTTGTTTTTCTTTGCTTTCGCACACAACCTTTGCTTTCACTTTATTAAACTATGAACCACGAGCCTTTTGTTATATTTTCTCCCCGTTGTCCAGCTGAGGAGGGGGAGTGATAGAGCGGCTTTGGTGGGCACCTGGTGTCCAGCCAAGGTCAACCCACCACACCATCACTAGACCTGACCATCACCTGCAGATTGAACTCAGGCCTGCCTTGTCAGAACAAACTTGCCTGATGACCTGGTATCCAAGTGGCCGTTCTCAGGTCAGCCCTGCTCACCTTGCTTTTGGAGGTGGCAGGAAAGGGGCCGTGTTATAGCTTCCCATCCTGTAGGGAGCCCTTCACGCTCCCTGAAACAGTTTCTGTCAAGAGGTGAAATGCAAAATCAGACCGTTCTGTACCTCCACCTTGTATTCTGCAGTTCCTATACCACACTCCGTAACTCCAAGTCTCTGTACCAAGTGCCAATATTGGTTGACCATCTATGTCTGCATAATTCTGGAGAAACTGGAAGATAAAGGAGATTAATCCAACATGCCTCTGAATCATCCAAAAAGATCATTTCCCAACTCTTCTTAAACTTAGTGACCAGGCAGATAGAGCCCTAAACAAAGCAAATGAAACATGAAGGACAGTCCAAAATTTGTGTACTTTTTGCACTCTTCAGCAGATGATTAGAAAACTGCATTGTAAACTGCACAGATTTTTTTTTTTTAAAGTTTATTTAAGTTTATTTTTCATAAATAAAAAGGCCTGGTGAAAGACAACCATATGAACAGTGGGTTCACATGGCTGCTGGATCAACTGTTCAGCTTCATGAGGTAGATGGGTAGAGAATACTGTCTCTAAACTACATAGAGAATACTAATTAATTATTCTCTTCCAGTTCAGCTTCTAGTACAACATAGTAAAGAACGGTGACTACTTAAATACTCAGAAGACAGAATATCAGTATGGGAATGCCCATAAGGAAACAGGTTTGTGAATGCTGTAGACTTCATTTGAGGAATTGGCATTTATACACATGAGATAATAAGAGTTCAAAAATAAAATACTACACATTGGAACTGCCCAAACAAGAATAGATTTGACAGAATTTCCTTGATTATTTCTAGATGTCAGAAACTCACCTTTCATCAATTTTTTAGTCAGAAATCAACTTGAGGTCTGTTCTAAATGCAGAAAATATGTGATGAAAGTACTTTTTGTTTGAAAGTTTTCTTTTATAGCATTTCTCCAAGAAATTCCCATACCTGTCAGACCAAAGAACTGACCTGAAAAATCTATCTGCAGAAGATACAGAAACATAAAGTGCTGCTAACTGGAAAGATCTCCAGTAGAAGTACTGCAGATTTGGCAACGTTGCTTGTTTCACTACAGAGAACCGCGATGAAACAAACCAGGAGATTAAAACAACCAAGCAGGAAAACACACAAATCTGACAGTACTGTGTATTTGCTGACTCCTCCTCTTGGATGAATTCAAATTGATTTGGAACATCATGAAAAACTGGGATAGGCAAAGTGATGAATGAGTGATGGGAGAACCATCCCTGTGGAGGAAGGATGAGTTTGGCAGCCCAAGTACTTAAATTTCCCCATGTTCTAACAAATCCAGGTTGTGTTCCTCTGAGTGACAATGTGCACAGATGTGTAGCTCTGAAAATTAACAGTGTACGAAGAACTGTGAAGTTCAAATTGAAAGCTCAGAATATTTTGATGTTACAGTTCACCTTGTCACATGAAGCATCCCCAAAGCCTTCAGCAGTGCTTGACATATTATAAAAAATTTATCTGGAAAAATCAAGTTTTAGTCTTGCTACTGCTCTGATGCAAAAAGCCTATTCTAGCCAAAAAGAGCCGTATCTATGCAAGAGTGGCACTCCAAATACAATTTTTGAGATACAAAAAGCTATGAGAAAAAGAGATTCTGAGGATGCAATGTATGAATGATTTCTTTCTTTTTTACTTGTGAAGTCCCAAGGCAGAGGTTGTTAAGACTTAGTTTTGTAACTGAACTTCCTCTCTCAAATACAGCACTTACAAACATTTGTTCAACTCAGGCTCAATAAACACATTATAATTGGTATTTACAAACTTGTTTATTCATATTCCTACAATTTCAACTTACCTAATTACCATATGAATGGTTTCAAGTCCCTATAGAACATCTGCAAGCAGCATAAAAAGCAGTGACTATGTCTCAGCAGTCATAAGCTGGAAAAGCTCCTATGACCAACCACTAAGCTATCTCTTTAGAGAGTGGAAAGGGAGTAAAAAGGATAAGAAGATTATATAGTTTTAAATACCCTTTCCCCATGGCTAGGTTACTCTCTCTCTCAGACACCACTGAATCTTACTTTTTATGACCTGATGTTGTCTATCAAAGAAAGTCAACAGATCTTGTATAACAATGGCTATGTTTTCACTTCTTGTTCATAGATGTGTAGCAACTTCGGAAGAAATGGAGGGATGTTAGAATGACTGTAGAATGAGTAGGAAAATTAAACTTTTTCCTTTCAAGACTGTCATCATTTTACAGTTTTTCCATTTGAACACTGGTAAGTTGCATATAAAATCATAATAAGGAAGGCCAAAAATGGTTTGAAGAGCAACTTGCTTAAGGCATAAAAGCTAAAAATAAAAGCTTTTTCAAATACATCAGAAGCAGAAAGCCTGCCAGAGTTGGTAGGGCTGACAGATGATCAAGGAGTGAAAGAAAGAACTCAAGGTAGGTTAAGACCACAATAGAAAAGCTAAATGGGAGATTCTCAACAACAGGGCTATCCTTTAAAAATTACAACCTCTGGATTTGCCTCAATTTGAAGTGTCAATAATTAGGAAAAAAAAAAATTATAAAGTAATCAAAAATTGACTGTACAAGAAACTATTCACCTAAAAGTTCTAAAGGAATTAAATATGAAATTGCTGAACTCCTAGGATGATGTGTTATCTATCAGCTAAATCATCTTCAACAACTGAACAGAAGGTGGTAAGTGCAACATCCATTTTTAAAATGGGAACTAGGGATCATTTTATGAACACAGATGAGCAAGTCTGACCTCTATACTAAGTAAATTTGTAGGAATTTGAATAAAGAACAAAATTTCTAAGCAAATGGGTAAATACAACATATAGGCATAGAGTGAATCCAGCTTTATTGATCCATTTGGTTCCCTTAAGGGACTGCTGGGGCAGGTACAGAAGGGAGATCCAGAGGATTATTTTTTAAGTTTTTTTAACAAGATCCACTTCCAAAGGCTCAGCAGAGAACAGATATGGCAAACGATAAAGGAGAAGTTTCTCTTAAGGACTACTGACAATTTAAAAGATAGGATATAATGGATAAGAAGAAAGACTTTTTATCATAATAGGAAAGGTACCAACGGGATTATAGAAGGATTTACGCTAAGACATATGCTATTCAACGTATGTGACCCAGAAGATGAACAGAATGATGAGGTAAAAAAATTTTGCTGATGATACAGAATTATTCAGGATAATGAAATATAACCGTTATGTGAAAACCTGTTGAAGAACTTCGCAATAATAAAGGTAATAAAATAACAAATGAAATTAAATAATTATAAATGCAAAGAAATACCAATGGAAAAGAATAAGCATCAGGATATAGATATGCTAGGTATTTTGACTCGGGAAACAGAACTTCACTTCACTTTGGGTTGTTCTTTGAATATGTTCAAATCAGAACAGAATTGTTCAAAAAGGTAAGCAAAGCATTAAAAATTACGGAAAAGAAAAAAAACCACATCACTATGTCACTACATAAATTAGTCACAAACCTACAATTTTGATCACTTCTGCTTAAAATCTAAAGTAGAACCAAAAAAGGTATAGAAAGGCTGATATTACTGATAAGAACTACGAGACAGCATCTATACAAGAAATTAAATAGAGAAGTGAGACTAAACCTCTTTGTATAGGAAAAGAAAACCCCTAAAGGGTCTGTGATAAAAAGATTTATCACAACATGGGTGTTTTGAAAAATCTATTATAACAGAAATGATTGAAGGAGTACTCACTAAATTCCTAAGGGGCAAAAATACATAGCATAACAAAATTTAAAGAAAAAAGAGTATTTTTTTTATGCAGTTGGAATTATTCATCATATGTTAGGAAGCACAATGGTTCTGAAGCTACTGCCAATTCTAGAGGTATTTAAACATAAAACTTTTAGAAATTACAGTCCTATGTAAAAGGAAAGATGATATTTCATCTGCCCTATGCCGTAGATGCGCTACTGGCCAGAACTGCAAACAGGATACTAAATGAAATAGACCTTTGGTTTAACATGGTCTTATTTTTATACTCCCCAAAGCCAACAAATATTAATATCACCTCTGAAGTTAATTCACATACACAACTAACTTGGATTAATGGTTTTGTGATTGTCTTATAGGAGTAACAAACAAACATTAAAACATTAAAAATCCTACTCCAATTGCTCCTTGTCTTAGTAAGGAAATGTTTTCTCTCCTCCTCTAAGTTACAAGATTTGCCTGCTCCTGCCTGTTTTCTCAGTCTTAAAATTTCTTTACAAACTTTTAATTTGCTGGTATATAAGTGGAAAGACACGCTCTGTACTTTCATCCAGATAAAGGACTCCAAACTTCCAGATTGCTGGTAGAGTATTGAAGCAGCCACCATTATGTTGGGGAAAAATAGTACCTAATCGTAAGTGGATAAAACCAGTTATTTTTGTTTGCATTTTTCAATGATTCAATAGTGTTGGACCAGAAGAAGTAACTGTGATCAGTTATGTGTTCCACAAAAGGGAATTGCAAATCAGAAAAACACAATTATCAAAACTTTCTCTGGATGGTTACCAATTTGTTATTGAATAGAAATTCATTAGATTCCTCAATGACAAAGAGTACATGACAGTGAGTTACTGAAATTACAGAACGTGTGTTTGCAAGTATACAACCAAGCTGTTTATTCCATTCTGGATATGAATCCTCGCTTTAGAATTCTTTGAAGTGCAATTAGTGAATTGCATGCACGCTACAGGGAAAGTCAGTGGAGTTTTGGCACTTGTTACTTCTAGGCCAACGGTCTTTGTGTTTGCGAACATTGGCCACCTTTACTCCAGAAGCAGTTTTTATAGAGTATTTGTTTTGCAAAGCTATTTATTCATTTCTATATTGAGTTTTTTCCCCCTATAAAGTATATTTATGCCTCATTATCTTCAACTGATATTTGGTTTTGCTGAAGTTCCCTTCTCTTTTGCTATATCTAGACTGTATACATGGAAATGTCAAAGATTTTTCTTCAAATTACAGTTCTCTAGCTCTTTTGATTGCCCTCTGGGTTTCACTACAATCACTAGCAGCTGAGCATGAAATCATGCTGCTGAGTAAAACATGGTGGCTTCCTCATAAAAGAATTCTTGATTACATTTCTTTTACATATTTATTTATACATTAGATAGAAGATGAAGAACAGAATGCCAGTCAGGGAGCTACATTCTGATTGGCAGGTGATATCCCTTTACCACTGAGCAGCACCTGTGCCTACACAATGTTTACAACAAATCAAGCCTTCGATGAAAATTAATTACCCAACCTAAACATTGGAAAGGCCAAGTGACACTGATTGGGAAATCAAAGCAATAGCTGAAATGTTACCCGCTCCCTTCTCTAAAGGCACACAGCTTTCTCATTATTGCATTTTTCAGTTTTAGGAGAGTTAGCTGTATTTCACACTCAGCCTCAGCTGCAAAGTATGAGTTGTATGTGGTAAAATTTGCACATCGCAACTTTGTGGTACAACTGTTTAACACTGTTTGTTTACTGCTATTCAAAGAACAGAGTTAAATGATTTTAGACATTGATTTTTGAAGTGAATCATATTAAAATATGCCAGCAATTCACTTCTATTTTCCTAAAACTCAATAGAAATTGGGTCACTTCCACTGACAGACATCTGAATATACATTCTTTATATTAGAAACAACTCATTTAGTTATGATTGTATTACTCACCGAACACCAGCATCTCAGATCACATTCAAATACAGCGGCATTTCCTGATTTTTCTTGACCCCTTAGGAGATGATGGAAACAAAAAGCAAACAGAGTTCAGAGAATATACAAGAAAACACAGAGGTTTTACAGTTATGGACAAATTCCTTTGACTTGGATACACAGTAACAAGAAACTCAGAAAATATTGTTCCTTTTAGGCATTCCAGCCTGCAACTCTGTATGCATATTGTCTTTTTAAGTCCTTTTCATTTCCTTAGTAAACATACAGTACTGCAAGACACTGCACAGATAGCAGATTCCTCACATTGTTGATCTGATTCTGCAACTACTTTCATATCTAAATCATTTCAGTAAAGAACCATTTAAATCTATTGAATTTCTTTGCAGGATAAGACTCTGTAGATCACAATCTTGTTCAGTAGAAATCTCCATCACTTCTTGTACACCCATCATATTTTTAACTAAAACACGTTTTCTGCAAGTTTAATGAAATAACGAGTTTTTAAGTAAAGAATACCAGTATGATAGTGTGTGGTATTTTTGAACACAATTTTAATGATCATTATAATTAGTCTTTCTGTTTCAATGTTGTGACAATCCATTTCATGCTGTTCAGTCAAAATTTTCATAGAAATTTCCAATCCTTGCAAAGCTTATCATACAGAAAGGTTGGGAGGGGGGAGAGGAAGGTCTAAATTATCAGAAAAGAACAGAATATAAAAATACCATAATACATGCAGTTCAAACAAAATCTTGACAGCTGCTATTCACAAATATTGCTGACATGGTTTATATTATATTAAAATTCAGAATTACTGCATTTTCATCAGTTTCTCATTTCACAGCTGGCATTTCATGTTGTCAGCATCCTGTGATTTAAAAGGCTGTATGTAGTGTAAAAATGTTGTTTTAAATGGACAATTTCATAAGCGTGTTTACTAATTGATATGCTGTGGCAACTTAAAATGTAAACATACTGTGTGTTCCAAAAGTCAGAGTGCTTTACATAAGAAAAAGAGCTGAACCTAATAGCTTCACTTTCATTAAACTTTCATAAAAGTCACTAGGAAACAAACATTTCTATGCAAATTTTAAAAGAATGGCTTAATTTGTTAAGTTACTTTTACAATGTCAAAAATGCAATGTAAAATACATAAAAAATGGTATTGATACTCATTACTAGAAGATATAGAAGCTGTTAACCAGAAAAACCATGGAGTCTTAATAAAGCACTGTTTTCTAATAATGTTTACATAGGATTCATTGTGATATTTTCCAAAGTGGTATAAAGTAAGCCTAGCACAAAATGGAAATGCTCTTTTCCAGCAATGTTTTCCTCTTTCTAAGACCTACAGAAAGGATGGAAAGGACAAGTTTCCTGGGAATTAAGTCAACATTGTATACATTTCATCCTGCTTCTCTATCCCAGTCTTCAGAAGTAATACAGCATACAACCTGTATTTCCGCAGTTCCTTGTGACATGAGGTATACAAAATAACCTGCAGGTAAGTAACTTGGAAAGTTTCAGTAGGCCCACAGAATTTAGTGGAATTCCTTAAGTATAACATTAGTCAGAGAAAAAAATGCACTGCTCTTTCCAAAGCTGTCTCTCCTTTTTTACGTAAGCCACTATTAAGCAGCTCAAAGTCTGGAATAAACTTGTATGATTCATACAATGTTTTAAAACAGTAACAAGACACATATTTGAATTTTATCCTAAAATCTGAGCTATTCCAAAATATTTCTTAATAGAGCTAAGAGAATCAGGAGAAAGAGGTGGCAAAATAATTCCAAGCCTAACCCTGTTTCCCTTTGCAAACCTTCTACTCTATCTGTAAGGAAGAAATGGCCCTTGACTCTGTACAGGCAGTGCTCTGATACTTACACTGACATAATTTTCAGGTTTTCCACAGATTTTGTATTACAGACAACCATGGAGAGGGGCTCTGATAGCATCACCAGTAACTCAGTACCCTTCTCCAGCAACCTTCTCAGTGAAACCCCTTCCCTTCCCACCT
Organism: Aquila chrysaetos chrysaetos; assembly: GCF_900496995.4. Lineage (NCBI taxonomy): Eukaryota > Metazoa > Chordata > Aves > Accipitriformes > Accipitridae > Aquila > Aquila chrysaetos. The sequence goes on from NC_044012.1 coordinate 8,932,493, forward strand.
CTCTCTTCCCCAAATAATACGTCTTATTCCCACATTCTTTTTTGTATCATTGCAGGAATTTTTTTTCCTAGTACAATACAAATGTGTGACTAGTTTTTTCCCTAGTCTGAATTTTTTTGCCATAGTCTGACACTTTATTTCTGCATAGCAATAGTAAAGATGCTTGCCACTTTATAACATCATGTCTTCAGATTTTCCTTGTAGTTCTGTCAGGGGACAGGTTTGCTTGGATACAGCTACAGTTCAATAGCCTCATCATGTCCTCAGTAAGTCATATGAAAATTAGAGCACTAGAAACCCTTTTGGCTAATCTTTCTGCGTATGTGTATCATAATCCATTCAGCCTTCACCTTATCCGGAAAGTTTTAAAATTTTGAATAATATTTTCAAAATGGATTTCCCTTAAGATGATGACAAACCCCATCCATCAACAAAAAAAATATTTAATGTCTTGGATCAAACAGAACATGATCAAAACCAGGATCCAAGCACCAAGAAAGTCCAAAACATGATAATTAAAATAATTGTCTCATTTGGGGCATTAGGTACAGGCTGTACACAGCAGCCACTTGCCTAAACGAAAATGTGGATTAGTAAATGTCCTGCAGCCTCACAGTGTTCATTCCAGAAGAGTACAAGTAGGCATGATACTTGTAGAATATACTCCGTATTACAGAAGCTGGCAGTTGTCTATGACATTTCTCCAGCTTTTAGCTATGAACAGAAGTCCAAGTATCTTCTTGCAGAAGCCTAAGCATTCCTCACATGAGACTTTCGGATCACTTTTTTATATACCTCAAGCATGAATTAACGAGAATATCCTGCTGTTAGAGTCCTGAATTAGACAAGAGTAAACAGATTTTCCTCAGCCATGCTATACAAGAGGCTTTTGTATTTGTATGAATTCTTTTAGAACTCAGCAGAGTTCTAATTATAATGAACTATGAATTAAACATCTTATAATTTTCTCAAAGATAGATGTTTAGGGGAAGACAGATCAACAACTAAATTTGTTGAAGTACACCTTCTGTATCAAGACATTTTAACAGAACAAACACGGTTGTTAGTCAACTTTTTCCAAGAATTTCTCAAGCTTCATTACAGGTTACTGTTTAAGTACTGTGAAATTACTATCTTGGCTCTAATTTACTTATCTCATAATTTTTTTTTCATTGTTTTCATTGCAGATTGTGCACTTACATATTTGTGTAAATTGGGCTTTCAAGCAGCAAAGTATAATATTTTATAATCAATAGTGCTACAGTGTTAAGAAATAGCGTAAGGTTTTCATTAAATTGGAGAAGAGTGCAATTAAAGGAATGCTAACAAGTATTGATGTTTAGATTTTATTTATCAATGTTGTTAAACTCCTCTCCACTGCACTGAGTTTATTTTTCCCACATTAAAAAAATGTTATTTGGTATCTCTTGGGCTGAGTTTTAAACAAGATAAAGTACCTTGTGAATTAATTTATTTTGAAGAAAAAGAAAATACAATTGTGTCTTTTCATTAAATTATCCTTAGCTGTATTGATTTAACCCAAGTTTAAAATTTATTTAGTTAAAAAAGAAACAAAGCAAAAATCAAATGGTGTATCTCGTTCTGTGTTGAATTTGAAGAGTCTATCCTTGTGGTATTATGTAAAGAGATTTTTTTTTTTTTAAATAATCTGTATATCATAGATGTAAGGCAAAACAATACTGTAGTATCTTAAAACTTCACAGAAAGAATATTTTCACCCTATATTTTATCCATTGTATTCATTCCTTGAATACCATACTGGCAATCAAATTACATATTTGTGCTGGAAAAGTCTCATATATTCAAATGTTTGAAAGAAGATAGATTAAGCCTGAAAAAGCATTACATACACAGGGAGAGGTGGGGGGTATCGGGAAGTGCAGTTTTCTTTGCTTGTAAATACAGTGACCAAAACAGATCACTAATTAAAGTTCAGTGTTACACATTCATATTTATGTGACAGAAAAAGAAGCATTTCATGGTGATCACAGTAGATACATTTTGATTAGAAAATATACCAAATAAAAGATAAGCACAACACTTTTCCTATTTAACTAGCAGTTCAGTTTCTTAGTTTCCTGTTTAGATAGAAATCTGGCGGGGTTTTTAAATAAACAAAACACTTTTGAAGCAAATTCTCATTTTTCCTGAAAAAAAAATGGGATCAAATCCAGCAGTCTGTCCAAACTGCTCTATCAAGAAACTTTCAATCATTTTGCTTACTTACATGTATTAACTATCATTTTTTGAACAATGCTATAAGGCATCATAGGCCCAATGGAACCTTCACCTGAGTCAACAGAATCTGCCTCACTATCTTTAGCTCATTTTTCATTAGGAAGTGTATATAGGACTTTCATTTATTTCAGTGAGCAATACACACTTGGGTCACAGCCAGTGTGCTTAAAAATCTTTTCATATATATAAATGAAATGAAATAGTGAAATGAAATAATTATTATCACAGGTTTTTTTTAGCTTTTTGGACCAGGTTTTTTGCATTTCTGCATGTGACAGTTGCTCACAGAAACTACTCTACAGATACCTTAAGTAAACAATCTTTGAATGTTATAATAAGCTGTGTCAAGTATTTATTCCTCCTTTCCAGGAATTTACTGAGAGGTCCTCTAGAATACCAAACAGATTAACGTTAGTGAAGAAGGTGAGCTAAGACAGCAGCACCAAGATGTTCTTTTTATGCTGAATGGGTCTATTCCCATTTGTCCAATGAAAAACTGCATGAAGAGTTAGGGATTGGGAATCTTAATCTCTAGGAAAAAAAGAAAAACTCAGACCACAGCATGACATAATGAAAGCTTGGAATTATTACATACTGAAAAAAATGAGTCTTTGTAATTAATTTAAAATATTGTACATACACCTCACCTATGGTGAAATCCAATTTTCCACATTGCACATACCAGCCAGATTTACAGAACTGTATTAGATTTTAATGAGATATATGACCTCATTCAAGAATTTACTTTTTACCACTGACGAAGGCTAAGGAGAGGTTCAAAATAGTACTTGAGAGGAAAATTGTTAAAGCAAACCATGATTAACTTTGTAGATATAAAAAGTGTTCCACTGCTCTACCAATAGCTTTGTACTCTAAAAGCAACTTCAGCATTTCTAAGCTCTTATTTTTTCATTCCTGACAAACCTAATGCTATTTAACATCTCCACTGATGAACCACAACAGTAACCAAAACTATCCATTAGTTATCAAAAAAAAAAAAAAAATCCTCTTTGCTTCTGCATTTCAGACCCCAAAACAGTGGCCTTACTGCCAAGAATACCATGTAATACAATATAAACTGTTGTTTAGTAATTCCTAAAGTATGGCTAATTATTTAGAGGCTAATTGTTAAGAGTAAAGCATAGACCTTTAAAATTAATAACAAGAATTCTTGGATTTATAACTCAAGTCCTTTGAAGTATTTTACAGGTAGGGCAGGAAGAGGTACAAACCAATGTTTAAGCTTCAGGTAATGAGCAGTTTAGATTGTGGTGATTTTGAGAAAATAATGAGATTATTTTTCCAAACATCAGTACTCATGATATCCATTACAAATGTACATTTAGGATATGAGTAAATTGCAGCATAGCAGTTATTTTAGTCTTGATCTTCACAGCGTTATTTGGGTAGGTGAATATATATACTAAAATGTTTGAAATGCTTGGATTAGGCTAACTATATCCTGAAAACTAAGTTTACCTACTATGTAGAATTGCTTGAAATTGCTTGAGAAAAATAATTTTCATTGAAAATGGGTTTTCTTTGAAACTAACTTTTAAAAAATCCTTTGAGTAAAAAACCTCAAGACCCTCGAACTTTTAATACACTTTGACATATTTCAAAGGCACTTCTAACAAATATTCATTTAAAAATGTGAGGATATCCATTTCATTTCAGCCTCCAATGCTGCTGCACCCATTAACACACATTTACTTTACTCAGAGCTAGAAAATAAAGCATTCCCGTGTGCTTGTAGGATGAAGACCTACAACATTCAGAAAGAGACATGGCTAATCTCAGGGAGTCATTTCAAATCTTTCCAAGTTCTTTTCATACTTTGTACCTCATCAACAGAGTTGGTAACTGGGATTTATTATGATTTGGAATAAGAAATGTGAGAAATAGAAGAATGATCAGAACCCTTTAAGAGGTTTGTTCGAGTTTAAACAACAGTTTCCTAAGCGCTTCTTTCACTTCAAAGGGAAAAAGAACTGGCTGCAAGGAGGGTTCTATCGTCATGCATTAAGGAGTAAGACTGGAAAAACAATAGAATAATTCTTCTTCACTTTATTTAAAAGATTTTTCATGTATCCAAACATAGTGGGTGTATTAGAATCATAGAATCATTTACACTGGAAAAGACCTTTAAGATCATCAAGTCCAACCGTTAACCTAGCGCTGCCAAGTCCACCACTAAACCATGTCCCTAAGCACCACATTTACACATCTTTTAAATACCTCCTGGGATGGTTACTCAACCACTTCCCTGGCCAGCCTGTTCCAATGCTTGACAACCCTTTCGGTGAAGAAATTTTTCCTAATATCCAATCTAAACCTCCCCTGGCACAACTTGAGACAGTTTCCTCTCATCCTATCGCTTGTTACCTGGGAGAAGAGACTGACACCCACAAAAATATGGAACGCTTCATGAATTTGTGTGTTATCCTTGCACAGGGCCCATACACAGATCTACAACATACACAACAGGAGGAAGGCTGAAGAAGATAACAAATATTAACACGATAGTAAAGATAGTCAAGATTCTGTTCTAAAGATTAGTAACTTGAACCACTGATGACGATGAAAATTCTTTTCAATTTGTGTGAAGACGTATTCAGCCATTCCTACTTGGAATTCCTATGTATTTTAAGTTCTTTCTTTGATCTGCTACTGATGTTCACCCAATCACAACAGTGGAAAAGGTGATAAAATATATAGATGTGAAAAAAAATGACAGCTGGTTCATTTACTGTGAAAAATAAGCTATGCATATTCTAAAATGCGACACATCAAGGTGTCCTAGAGGCTCTTTTGAAACAATTAATCTTATTAATAGCTAGCAGTACAGTAATCTTTTCCTGAAAACTTCACACTGTCCTAAGAGCTGATATATATTTTTGACCACAAAATAATGATACTCTACATGATTACATATAGCTTACTTAACAGAATTCATATTCTTTAATTGTATACAATTTCTATTTCAATTTAACAGTTATACATAAAATCTCTAATTTTATTTTTGTTAAATAATGGTCATAATATAATTGGAACAATTAAGCACGATAGTTATCTGTCATGACACTTTTGCTGTGATTACCAAGACTATCTTCAAAAGAAATATTATTCTGCAATGTAATATGTATTCATCAGCTATTAAGTCACACCAACATCAATGGAAAATGCTGCTGCAATCATGTGATATATGAAAAACTGTAAGTAATAGCGTAGTATATTGCCTGTATGTAGTATTTTAGTATTATGCTATTACGACTTTCTCAGAAAATAGAAAGTTTTAAACAAATTAGTAGCCACCATTATGGTACATCTAGGATTATTTCTGTCTGGAAATCTAATTTAATATGAAAAGCGTATGTGATGGAAGCTTTTCCCTGTAACTGTTCTTTGCCGCCTTCTCCACTTTGTTACTATTTGCATTTCAGCTTGCTCTGTGCAGATGTAAAGCCCCTGGAAAGACATGCCAGCTAGCTTCTATCTGGAGTTATACATCTGCTGAGAGTACACTGACACCACCTACATGAATTCCATAGTTCTGTCATGTGATCCTATGGCATACAACAAAACAGGTGTGTTTTCTGCAGTATTCACAAGCAACCGCAATGACTGATCATTAGACAACTTAGTCGCCCTATGAAACTGAGAAGTCACTATTTTCTCTAACTTCACAAGGGGATGGCACAGGAAATTATTTCCTGAGATGTGAAATAAAACTTTCAGTAAAACAAAAATGGCAATTTTCAACGCTTTCAGCATTTCACTTCTAAAAGATTCTCTATTCACTGTGCCCTACAATAGACTTTGATACATAGAGAGGAATTACTATTTTGGAGTTAGGACTTACTTTCCCTGAAGGAAAACACTCTTTTCCTAACAAGTGAAAGATGCCAGTTGCAGAAACTAGTGGCCGTCTCTTGGCTAAGAAAGCACTTCAAAGGCCAAATCCTCAAGTTATGTTAACAGGCTTCATTCAAATCAGTAAAGAAAATTTACATCCCTGAGCACCTGCCTCTTGTTCTTATTTCAGAAACAGTATCAGGTTTAACATTATCCAGTTAATTAGGTTTTTGTATGATTTCTAAAATAATCAGAAATCTTTCCCTAAGCTTAATTATGCAAGTGCCAGAATGTTTTGTCTTCTAAGAGGAAAAACAAGAATGGTGGAGGACATAATGCAAACCAGGTCAGAGCTATAGATTGAGAAAGTCACCTCCAAATTTTCCCACATTTTTTCCACAGATTTACAGTCACAGACTTACAAAATTTAATCCAGACTGTCTGGGCACATATGTATTTCTGTTTAATACATAAATATCAGAGTAGAATGAATAAAGTATTTTCCATGAATAATCATTTGAATTTAAATAGAAATTTTACTTCAATCGTAACTATTTTTCATTACTGAGTGGCTGAACATTTCTAGGAGAAATAGTTGCAAGAAGTAAGACTGTAAACTTGCTATTCAAGAAAACAAGTTTTCACAAGATGTATTTGGTCATTCAAAATTATTATTATCTAAATTCCAGTAAATTAATTTAAAACCACTGCTATGCTGACTATTCAGAAGAAAAAAAACCCAATATGTCTTTCATCTTGCAAACATTGAAGCATAACCATAATTTTTTTTTTTTTTTTTGAGTAACCCTGACCTTTTTTCCTCTTCACAACCCCACCCAACCCCACTGAATTCAGAGAATCTAATACTGTAAATGAGGCGTGCACGTTGTGGGAGAAAGGTCTTACATTCCCATACAACTGATCAGTAAAACATGAATTAGGATCTAGAATGTTAGATAGCCATAATCAAACAGTATTTGAACTTTTTACAAAAAAAGATTCCTGAATGAATACAGAGTAACTCGAAGATTGTCAGAGCACACTCATGACAATTTTGCAATGAGATAAAAACAGAGAAATTAAATGAATTATTTATTAGGACTCTAATATTGGAAGTCAGAAATAGTGAGTTCTATGCCAAGCTCTACCACAGACCTCTGTGTGACCTTAGACAAATAGCTTTATCTGCTTCTGCCTGTTGCCACACTTTTTTCTGTCCTGCCTAGCTAGCTTTGAAATTTCTCAGCCAAAACATTGTCTTTTCCTCCATGTTTGTAGAACCACCTAATACACTCCTGCCCAATCTTGACTGGTTCCTTTAAGTACTAGGGAAATACAAGTAAATAGCAAAAACCAGTTAAATAAGAGTAAAGACATTAAAGTAATTTAGTTCACTTTAACTTCCTGTAAAGAATTACTCTTTACAGTACTGCACTGTATTGTAAAGATACAGTACGTATCTTTAGGTAATGAAAGCTTCCATGCTGTGATTTTAAATATAATTAAGGACCAAGATTTTTTCTAAGGAAAAGGTGTAAATTATTTCAGTGCTAGATTCACATAAAGCTTCATTTTTTTCAAATACTTCCCCTTTCTACACAAAATTTGAGGACAACATGCATTTGTCTGAGATTCCCAAAACAGCTTTAAGTAGACTCCTGGAGTCTCCAAAAGGCATCCTGTCCACGGAACATCAGTTAAGCATGTATGCCAGTGATTTTTATGTATGTGAGACATCTGACATACTCTTAACCCACTGGACTAACTGTGCATGTGCAGTATTAATAATCAGATGATACAGACTGCTTAAAGCAAGAAATGAGAAAACGCCTTCAGGATTTAATGCTTGGAATGATATAGGTAAAACCTCTGAACCAGGAAAAATTGAAGTCCATAACTAAATTTACACACAGAATAGTTTATACACTGAAGTTGATGTGGGACTGCCCAGACTGTGATCTTGTAAACAGATACCCAAGTTCAGTGAGAATACTAACATATCTTTTAACAAATACCTATAATTGACTAGGAAAAATGACCAAGTTTTGGACATAGAAGTCCTCTTTTATGTTCAAGACTGAAAAGATAGTCTACGTACCTAGAAGACCTCAAAAGTTCCCTTCAGGCTCCTTGGCAGTGACTCTATGAACCTATAATAAAGCTATACGAACAATGGAACCTCTTGCAACATGTCAGGGAGATGTTTTCATGTTAATTGGACAGAATCTTTAAGTTCTATAACACAACTTTGCAAAAGTGTTTATTATGGTATAAGAAATAACTTCAGTTCGATTTTTATTAAATTTTCTGGAGCAGAATTTCATGTATTTCATGGTCTTATTTAATGTTAGAAAGGAATGTTCACTGATATCCACCAAATGTTAACAGAGGTACCATAGCCACACCTCTGTTGTTATCTTCCACTGAGGCACATAAATTTAAACAAAAACCAGACATAAAATAGAACATTGCAAGACAAAAACATCTCTTTTTTATTATGAAACTGACATATACAGTATTTCTTATTTCTGCATTGTCTTCATCAGTCTGAGCTTGTCACATATTTTAATACATGATTTATAGTTATAAATTCATTTTCCATTCTCGTTTATAATATGGCATCACATTTTATCACAAGTGCATTTAATCATCTCCTGTCTGCATATTAATGGTTACAAATATGATACCTGTGTAGACCTAGCAACCAGTGGCTGTAACTGTCTCAGATTGCAACGGTTGAATGCTTTGAAAAATACTGATAAATAGAGAAGTTCAGACATTTTTATATGTGTCTGTCCCATTTTAATAGCAAAGATAAAATTCCACTGCTTCACTAAGTACTTGATTCTTTTTCCCTCTTGAAAAATCTGTTGCATGTACTTACCTCTCCTCAGAACAGCATCAGTGCATAAAATTAAACATGCATAAACATTTTAAGAATTGGTACATAAAAGGCAAAGATAAAAAGCCTATTGATTTTAAAGAAGAAGGAGGATCAGACAGAAGAAAGAGAAATATATATCCAAATGTGGGATAATTCAAAAAAAACAGTCAGCGGTTTGTTTAAAATCTGTTGGCCAAATTCTGCTATCCAGTGAATGTGAGCACATGCTTAATTTTAGGACAATGTTTGCAAGACACAACTGAACATCTCCAGATATTAACATTTAAATGCAGCATATCAGTACGGGCTTTTAATTTTTCTGAGGAAAGCAATCCTCACTATTATTTGTTCCCTGTCTTTAACTTAGACCTTTTGCAAATATGTATTTGAGAAATGTTGATGTAAACATTTCAATTCCTGTATTTTAGAAGAAAGTGTGTTGCAGTCACATCAACAATTTTAATAGGGAAAAGAAAAAACAACCAACTGTGCAAGAAAACATTAATTAAAAATGCATGCAAATTCACCTGGCTTGCAGTACTGAGCAAGCATCGTTCTCATGCCAATTTTTTGAGTTTATTGTACCTGAATGGTTTCTGAATAAACTTAAGCAATTTACAAAAAAAAAAAAAAAAAAAAAAAAAAAGTTTTAAGTTACTACATTAAGGTCTACTTAGCTACATTTAGGATAACTTATTTGAAGCTGTCAATGCCAACTGTCCTATCTTCATAGACAGAGAATTTGAGCCTCCAACAACTAGGCTTGTGAATATTTTTATTTGTACTTTAATTGAATACACCTTTTGTGCATTCTGTCCCTAGCAAAGTAATTTGCCATACTCTATAACAGATAAGTGTGTGCACCTGACAAGCCAAAAATCTCATACTGTCAGTCATGTGGTATGTATGGAGCTTCCTGCAAAACAACAGAAACATAAATGTCTCTCAGTATGAAGAAAGAATATAGTGCATATTTGTCATAAGGCAAAGATAAAAATGAATTAGATATGTGACAGATCAAAAGTGCTAGGTTGTGATTTTTACCTTAATCTCCTAAATAGAAGCCTTTCAAAATACCTTATAAAAACAAGTGCAGGAAGTGCACATTCTGAGAGCATGCAGAAGACAAATGCCTATTTACAATTATCAAAGTTCACAAAGTGCACAAAGTTCAGCCGTGAGTAGGCAAAATTCAAACTGAAAGTAGACAATGTTGCCAAAATTCTGAGTTCAAATTGTATGGAATGAAGTGTCCTGTATGTTGAAAAGTATTACAAGATCATCTCAGAGTCAATTCTATAAAATACATCTGATGATCTTTGCATGTACATTGAAGTTCAAGAACATTTTTCTACGTATTAATCCTTATAAATCTAATTGTGGATCAAGCTAGAAAGTGAATATACATTCGTTGCATTGCTTACAATAGTTTTGTCAGAGTTTCCAGTTACTAAAATAAAACAGAATCATCAAATACATCATTCATATGGTGAGAAAACCCATATGCTAAGGCAGGAAATCTCTGTAAAGGAAAACAGATTCTGAATATGAACAGCTTTATTTTTTTTACCATGAAGGCAAAAGCAAATAGAGCAAATGTCGTAATAGAATCATGCAAAAGCAGGAAGATTAATATACTTTTGGTTTTTCAGAGGGATAAACTTTTGCCACTGTAACCAGCCATATAGTCTATCTGTCTTGGAAAAGTCCACTTCCCAAGTAGTTCATAATTCACTTGACTGCAAGTCAGTTTTTGAGACCTTCACCATGACAAGTTAATACCTGCTTTACTTACCTAAACAGGTGGAGCTTTACATCTCTGACTAAAATCTTCCCTTCTCCTCAAATCATTTCAATAGCTCTTTTCTGCATGACTTGCATTTCTTTAATGTTTTGAAAATAATGAAAAGTCCAAACTTAAGAGGTGATATTCTAACATAAGTCTCACCAGTGACATACAACATGCTAAAAATCAAGCCCTTACTACTTACAACTCTCCTGTATGCAAGTGCAATTAACTGATAGCAACAGTTGACTGTCATTTTCTATAATGACTAGCCAGTGGGTTTCAGAGATAGGGAAATGAATAGATTCAAAAGTCTTGGTTTCCATCTCAGTTTCTAAATAAGATTAGAGTGAGAACAGGTCTTTTTGTGTTGATATCCCTGGGCCCTATAAGTGGTCCAGCTTGACCCGATTGCAGCTTGAATAATATGCAATTTTTCAAAGCCAGGCAACTTTGCCAACAGTGAGCACTTTCACCCCCAAAAGTACTTCATCTATCAAAGATCATGTTCCTGTTTTAAAACATCAACTGTTGACGCTTTTTAAAGAAAAAATTGTCAATCTCTTTGCCACAATAAATCAAAACATTCCATGACAATCTTCTCTTTGGAAATTACTTCACCATGTTGTCAATTGTCTAATATGAAGGGAATCTGGGATTGCAGGGAATTGACCCTTAGTAGAATTTTGATGCAAAAAATATCACCTAGTCCTTTGCAGAGTTGTTAAGTTATAAGCAACTGAAAAAAGAACCTTTCATGCAAAAGCTGGCAACTGTAACAACTATCAATACCAGCTCTATCTTTAAGGATCATGTCAATTTAAATAATGTACAATAATTAAAAGACTTTATTTTTTTTGGTGGAAGCTTTTTACACTATTTAAAAGTGTAAGAGGTCATTCATGTCACACTGCTCTTGAAGAAAAATGGAACCTTTTAATTATGCATGAGTCATAATATGCTACTCATTTCTGTTTGTCTTTATTTGTATTACTTCTTTGGGATTCCTCAATGTCAGCCATGTAAAGATATTTGTATTCAGAATAAAGGGCACAAAGACTAATCTCAGTTTTTACCATATCTGAGTTTATTCGTGTTTGCATAATGAAGGAGACTGTGCATGATGAATCATGTATCACAGCTATTATCTACTCTAAATATAGAGGAAAGATAACTGACAGTTTTAGCAAAGGTTGTTTGATATTAGTTAACAAGTCCTGGCATTTAAAGATCATTCTACAGTATCATTTAAGAAACATATATTCCAGTTTGGGGCTAATAGAAGACAAACAGCACCCCCCACCCCCAAAACCTACAGGTAAGTGTTTTCTCCATGATACCTTTTGTATACTACATTAGTGCACTGTAGAGTATCCTCAGGAAGAAACTACATCTCATTCTTGAGAAAAGCAGTTTTGTGATACCTACTTTTCCTTAATCTAGTTACACTAAGTTTCAGAAGCGTCTTATGGAAAACTTTGGTATCTTTTCCTGTAAAAAATGCATTTGCAGTAAATGGGATTTTTTAAAATGAAAAACGCCTTGGTTAAAATACGCATTTCAAAGTTTGACAATTCTTGACCAGCATCCTTATTTGTTTTCACCTAACTGATCTCTCCAATCTCCTTGAAGCTTATTCCATCTTCAATTCTTAAGCCTAACTCTAAGAGTGATGGCCAGTTAGATTGCTATGGATCAAGTGATTTCACTTTAAGTTACTCCTAATTTGATTGGGTATAGAGGATACTTGAACCAGCTGCAAAAGTTTACAGAATTCCAGCTCTGGGAATAGGCAGCAGCAATGAGGAGGTGTCAGGTTGGAAGAGCTTTTGATGACCAGATGAAACAGAGTCCCTGACCACAGTTCAGTCAGCCAAAAAAGTTACAGAAAACATTCATTGCTTAAGGGAAAACTAGCTCCTCCACTTATTAAAAATCTTCTGTTGCCTCCCTCTTTCGTGGACATTTTTGGTTTTTTTTCTTCCTATTGCTTTTATTTGCCTTCCTAACCCTGATTACTACTACAGTGTGTACACTGTCAGAATACCCTTGCTGAAAATGCCTCTTAGCTCCATATTTCCAACTGGCTGACCTCTGAGGAATAATCCTTCTGAATTATTCTATCTGTCCTACTGCAAATAAGGACATATTTCACCAGAGATGTACAAGCCTGTTTCAGAACAAAAAAATTACTAGTAATCTATAGCATGCACACTATGAGATTGAAGATGTTCAGAGTGGGCTCACCAGGTTCAGGAGAACAGAAATGGCCCCAGGCTTTTCACAGATACATGAAGAATATTATGAACTGCAGCTACTTCACCCAGGCTGCAGGGAACAGATCACTATGATCACATTGCCCTTCACCTGTACTGTGACATACCTGTGACGCAAAGAAGTGTGTCAGAGTACTTCTGAGAAGAGAATTAGGAATGCATTTAATAAAAGTTCTTAAATCAGATCAACTCTTGAATTAAAGGACTGGCTTTGCACTGACTTTGGATACACGGATATAACCTCCAATGGGGAAGAGGGGACCTCACACTATTTTTCCTACAGAAAAGCAGGCTGACACATTTCTGTCCCTCATAACATGACCATCATGGTCTCAAATGCATATGAGGAATATCCAGCCATGATTTCTGGCACTATAATTATGATGTACAGAAATATTTTAGCATCAGTATGGGTTCATGTGATTCCTGGAGATTCAGCATGTCTACTCGTTTGGGTAAGAACAAAATACAGCATGATTCCTGTTGAATTGGTTAGTGCTAGTCAGAGTGGAAAAGGGAACAATAGGAAAGGAAACAGCCTGCTAGGTCAAACGTGAGAATGCTGCACCAAGTTTTCTTTTTTGTTGGTGTTGCTTTCTTCCCCAGAAAGCATGGTACAGACTAATTAAATCAACTGGATAACTCTTTTTAGCTGACTACGTTCTAGGTATTTATCCATACTATGCCTTTTACCCAAGACATCCTCACTTACCAATGACTATATAGCATGATTAGACCACTGCTGGGATAAACAGCCAGTCTCAGTTTCCCTAGAAATACATTTTCTTCAAGGTTAAAAACCTGATATTAAGGCAGGCATCGTAAGTATTTCAATTCAACAATGTTTATTGTTTTTACAACTAGCACAAATTTGACCCCCACACACACCTCTTTGTTAAAGGTAATCACATCTTTGACCTTACTAATAGTTGAAGATTACAAAAATCAACATTACTAAAGGTTGAAGAGTATTAAAAGAAAACTTAAGATAAAAATGTTATGACCAAGCTAATTTCAAAAAGGATACTGAGATACTATGTAGAGAGACAGCAAACTGCAAGGAGACGTTCATGTACTTAGCAGCACAGGGTGGATATACCATGGCTAATAATCACATTGCACAAATATTCAAACCAGTGCACCAGTCAAGTTCCCTCTACACTGCTCCAAATTTGACCTGCGTAACTCAATTACATTTTTAATCCTGTAATAAGAGGTTATTAGTATGTGCAAAAAGAGCGTATTATCACTTTGGGGATAAATCTAGAAAATATAAACTCTGCAAAAGGGGGTATGCTGTTATCTCATTCTTAAGGTAGATAGCAAATTTTTACTGCCCTTTTTATTTTAGAAACACTCCTCTATCAGACTCTGCAGTTTACCATTTTCTTGGGGGGAGGAAGAAGAGGAGAGGTGGTTTCGTGTCAGAACCATCTTTTACTGAGAGACTATTTACCCTGTTTCTATTACCTTACACAACAACCCAGAAGTAAAATAATCATACACTGCTAAATACTGAAAATTTTCTTTCCAAGCTAAAGATGATTTTCTGAACTTGTATAAACTTACACTGCTGACGGTTCTCCTGTGGACTGAAGGGTCTTTATTACACAAGAAATTTTTCTGTCTTTGTTAATTGGCAGTTAGTGAGATTTCTGGACACGTCTAACAGCAGTAACTGAATCTTCTTATGTGATTGGACGTCTTCGTATTTCTCACATCCAAAAGTTTTGAAGATTCCGAAATGTTGCTGATGCCAATGATAATAGTGTTTCTGAATAAGGAAGCACTGATAAGAGTACTGGGCTTAATCAACCTGCTTACTGTTTGCATTTCTGCCATCATTTTTCATTTTAAAACGGAGCTTCACAGGAAAGATAGCTGATCATTATATGATGTGTGATCTCCACATATTTTCCACTTTGGAAAACAAAACCCAATAGAACAAAAAAACCTGAAATAAAACAAAATATACCATGCATTTTGGGCAGATACTGCTTTTTAAACCTTATCCACCATTTCTGTGTCAACTGCATGAATACCACTGATGAGTAATACTGAGGTGTGAGTTTCTGCTTAAGCTGCATACCTGAAAGGGACATGGAAATTAATATTTGTGTTATAGCACATCAATTTGTAAATAAACCAAGATAGTAAATATCAGTTATTTCAGAGTGTTTCGCTTTAGTTGGAGATTCACTGACACATCTAGATGCATTTCAGCATGCCTGTTACCTTGAGGGGAAGGAGGAGAGAATGGGAAAGTGATACTAAACAAACAACTCACACCTGCTTCATGTCTGGCTCATCGTCCATTTTATGAACGATCAATATTTTGAGATATGTACATCTAAGACATAACACTACTGAAATAAATCCTAGAGAGGCATTATTTTCCAGGATCATTTTGTTATTAATGAAGATCACAAAAGTCCTTCCTATAATTAAATTCTATACACATACTCAACATAAATGAGTTGAGATAATCACATCTAGATCTGAAATGTAATGATCAGCCCTGTTTGTTTATAATAAGCAGACATTGGTCTGTGTTTAAAGGGCAATGGAGAAAGGACAATGGCCTTCTACCCTACTTCAAAAAGAACATGCCAAGGAGATCTGAAATACAAATGCAGTGGGTATCAGAATATTAAGTATAATACTGTTAGGAAGGTATGATATAAAGTCATACATTTTTAAAAGCTGTTCTTTAATTATTACTGTAGGTTCAAAGCAATAGGTTTCAAGGACAAAGCAATGACTCTTTAAGCTGTGAAAGCCTGTAAATGGACCAGGGTACATATACTATTTGTTTTTTAAACCTTTTGAATAATCAATTACAGGAAATTCAATTTCAAAAGTGTAATTTGGACCAAGAAGTGTGTTTAAGTGACAGAAATTTCTAAAAGTTCAGACCAAAACAAAAGCATAAAGAATTTAAACAATCTTATTAATTCATATGGGGAAAATAAAACTAGGTTTGTTGTTTTTTTTTTTTCTTTTGGAAAATTATGACCATTTTACTTTTAGGATACATATATTAAAAATAAAATAAAATAAAAGCTCTGAAGGAAAATCTAGCCTATTCTCTGCCCCATGGAAAGATCAATTTTATTGAAACTATTTCTGCGGTAAGTATGGTTAATTTATTCCTAGAAGTGATGAAATTCCATAACAGTACGAGACAATGTCTCCAGTGAAACTTACCTTGAGTAATTTTTTCCTAATATCCTACTTAACTTTCTACATCATCACTCTCAATGAATCTTTCCAGTTAGATAGTGGGCCACTGAAAAATACCTCCTGGATATGATTCTCTAAGATACTTATAATAGCTTCTTCTAGAGTGTATTTTTAGCTTACTAATGAGACTATCCTGCTATTAGATGGTATTATATGCTTTATAAAAAAAATGAAGATATATACAATGTCAAATGCCTCACACATATCAATACGATGCCTTATATAATAAAAAGAAATTGCATTGTTTTGACATGATTTTTTTCATGATTCTGTACTATCAATTTTCTCACTACTTTTATGTGTATATAAACAGTTTAATTTTTTCATTATTTGTTCCCATCTAATTCATAAGCCCAGCTTCTCATTTCCTCCTCTTTCTTAAAACAGGCAGTATGTTTACCATTTTGCACTTATCCATCTCCTATTTCAAAGATAACCACTGATGACTCAAACAGCTTCAATTAATTCTCTCAAGTAATTTGGGTGAATTTCTTCCAGATCAGCTGATGTGTAAGCATCTGATTTAGAAAGAAGTCTCTGTTCTGATCCTTCCCTATACTATCACAAGTTCTTTTTCCTTTGCCACTAAAGTTAGTTGCTTTAAAATTATCACAGCAGAGCTTTTTAGTTAAGACTGATGCAGAAAAGTTATTAACACTCTGACCTTATAAAAACATCAGCTATCATTTATTTTCCTTCTCATCTGAGAAGCAGATCAGCTCTTTCCTTCATTTTTCTTTTATTACTAATATACTTACAGAATCCTTCCTTTTATTCTTCGTGTGTCTTGCTAGCTGTATCAGGTCGTTTCATGTTTCACTTGTATTTCAATGATTTTTTTGTTTTTGTATTTACACCCTTAATACTTTGACTCCTTTTCTATTTTCTGCAGACTTCTTTTTCACAATCAAGTCATTGAGGAACTCATTATTTAGCCAACTTGGTGCTTCACTAATCTTCCTATACCTTCTTTGGTTTAGGATAGCTTTTGCTTTTAGTTTTAATATTTCTTCCTTAAGTAACTGTCAACCCCTCCAGAATCCCTTTTCCCCTTAGACATCAGATTTTACCTAGTGATTTTCTGAGCTTACTGAAACTTCACTTATACTTTATTTATTCACTATTCTTTTTCTTTTCCAAAAATCATGCATTGGACAACTTTATTCTCATTCAGATCCAGTCCATAGAGTCTATTAATTCCTTTGATGACCTGGTCAATTATGTCATTAAATAAAATCCAAAAAAATGTTGCATCACACAGTATTGTGTGTTTTTCTTTTATTAGAATTTTACATTTCTGTACAATTTGCAAGATGTGTTTGCCTACTCATAGCAGGATAATATGTCTATATCAATAAGATTAGTCCCAGAGTGTCTCATTTATAAGAATTACAATGGTGAATGTGCTTTATTCATGAAAACACCCAAAAGCAGAAGTTTTGAAGATTGATGAGGCTGGGATGAACTTACAACATCAAAAGCATCAGCTCTTCCAGTTCATATTTCTCATAGAAAGAGTTGTAAAGGACAGAATCTCCCATAAACTGTTACCAGTAAGACACATGTACCTTGACAGAACTGACACATTTCTGTATGTAATTATTTGCTATTCCTGTTTATTGTATCAGATTTTCTAAATCATAGGCACTCTTTGTATTCGGTTACCAGCACAACATTGTTGATGCAGTCAGGAATGGCACAAGAGAAGAGCAACTGAATCTATTGATTTTAAGCCATGAACCCTATCAAATAGGTATTTTCCACCTAGAACAAGGAAACAACATGTAAATCAATTAAAATATGCAAATACTACAGTCCATGATTACGGTAAATGGTTATTTAAGACTATCACTTTCAAAAGCTACTAAATAATAGTATTTAGCTGATCCTTTTGTAATACTAAGTTGTTCATCAGTAAATTGACAGAACTCATAACTAATGTATTTTTAATAAAAGATGTAAATGTAACACAAAAACTATATAGTACCTTCCTGGCTGAATTACTAAAATTGTATCATGCATTGCACTTAATGTTGTAATTTTTAATAGTAAAGTCTTGGCTATAGTGCTGCGTTTCCTTCTGTGTTAACGAACACCAACATTAGAACTCAATTAGTAATGACACTAATATTATCTCACTTGCTCTTACTAGCATGCCCCTCTCAGCACACTAAATGACACAGTCACAATGAAATACTGTACATACTGATGAAGTTCATGGGGTGGAATTTCTTTGCAGAGAAGAAATTAGGGAAGAGTACTAACCGTATCTTTTTGTTGCATAAAGAATATGGTCATGATGGTGGAAATAAAGTATGGAATCAAGCAAACTGCCATGGATTTGATGTGATATATGTATACTATTCACAACATCACCTGTTTTGTTTTTTTTCTTCTGCTGTATGCAGCCTTAATACTTCTCCCCTCTTTTTAGAACATTTAAGCATAGTTTGGGATCAGGCCAATAATTAATAAGAAAATAATCCTCAGAAGAAAATCATTGCTGTTTTAATAAACTCTCATTTAGGAAACTCAATCAGTAAAATTTACATGCCAAATGCTAGGTAATTACAGTACTTCTCTAAGAATAGACTGATAAGTATGTATAGTGTACTAAACAACTAATAACCCAGTATGAGAATAAGAATGTAATCATTTTTGCATTATCAATACTCAGCTACCTCTCAGAAAAGGAAGAGACCTCCTGTTATCAACATTATACTCCTCTTGGAGAAGAATCACAAATGCTGCTGATGACTCACCATAACCCCCCTCTTACCACCTTCTTAAGGAAAACTGTCACCATCCACCTTAGTACTCAGAGGGATACTGAAATGGTTAGCATAACACTCAAGAAAGGGTTTATGCTAGAAAGTTTGCAATATATCAGTGTTAACTATAGTATTATTGAGAATTAGCAATCTGGATTCTTTGGACTAAAAATGTTAATATCATTGCAACTAGACTAATAATAACTATTAGACTGCTAATTTTTAAATTAGATTATGAATAAATTCTTGCATCTATGCATATTTAGCCTACACAAACTGGATGGGGTATTTGGTGTGGTACCCAGCCTTTTGACTGCCATCATACCTTAGATACAACATCCTGGAGTCACCTAGAATTCAGGTTACTCTGCAGGGTTCCAGTAGGCGCACTGGGTCAGCTGGAGAGGAAGGGGGTTCAAGAAGCCATGCTGGAACTTGAGATTTGGGGTCACAGACTAGTTGTACAGGACCAGGGCTTGTTCTGAGGAACTTGAATGTGAATTTTTAGATTTCCTATTGTGCTGTTGTTTGAAAGATAATGCATACTGTTGCACTCAAAAGAAAGTTCCACTGATAGTGAGGTCAAGAATGCAGAGAGCAAAAGTTTTAGAAATCGGGGATTAAGACTTGAATAGTTCAAAGGGCAGCAGTATAAAATTCTTCAGAAGGAGCAAAAGCAGGAGAGGCTCTTTTACTGATTCTGAGAGCTGATGCTCCACAAATGCATTAGAATTATAAAGTTAACGAGGATGTTAACAACTCTTTTCTTTTACTTCAGAATCTGGAAGGTATGTAGCAAAAGAGGTAATAAAAAAAGGGATTATGTTATGTTTAAAACATCTAAGTTTTGCTCCAAGAATTGGATCATCTTCTTGCCCTTAAAAGAGATTTCTTATATGATGCTCTCCAAGTCATGAAAATCAAACTTTTCCAAGCTGCACTCAGTCTCTGTTTCTGTAATTTAAAAATGACATTAGACTGAACTAGGTGTTGAATGAGATAAAATGAAACTGGCTTAAAATGCAAAGGCTATCAAAATGTCAAGTGCTCTGAAAAAGAACAGTCTCTAGATATCTCAAGTGGGGAGACAAAATAAAGAATTTACGCATGGAAGTTTAATTACATCTCTGAACTTTTAAAGATTTGGTTTTTCAAAGCTGATATTCCCCCCCCCCCCCCCCCAAAAAAAAAAAAAAAAAAAATCTATTTCAGATGAGTGCACACACATATATCTCTAAAAATACTGTTTGGATTAGTTATTCTTTGCAGTTGAAGTTCATCAGAGCAGACAGCAGAACGAAAAATGCACATCAAAAGAAAGCATGAAACAAGGTAATAATGTTGATTGGTAAAAGGGGGGAAAAAAGGATAGGCCAGATCCTCAGGTATATAAACCACCACTTAATTTGGCTTCCACCAAACTATGCCAATTAACGCAGTTGAGAATCTATACTAGAGATTAGACAGAAAACACATCAGGTAGCACAGTGGAAGTTTTTCTTATTCTGTTGCAACAATTACTGGTAAACAGCTAATTACCTTGTTTAAAAATCTTTCCTGTAACAGGTACTAAAATTGCCTTTAGCTGGAGAAGTAAAAGCAACTAATAATTACTGCAAAGCAACCAGGTCCAATACCTGGAACCTAAATTAAAAGAAAATGACCACCTGGCACCAGCATGAATATCACTGTTTCATCATCATGCACTGTTAATGCTACTCAGGAAAAGAGAGTTCAGAAACATAAGAGGGAAATGAAGGAAATACTGATTTATTTTGTTGCATGAAACAATGAAATCTTCAGCAAACTTATCCTAAAAAATGTAACTGGCTTGTGGTTCAGCCTCGTTTTGTGGATTGGTTAAATAAGTGATACATAAATTGGGAAGCCATCTAGGTTTCTCAAATGAAATACATAGTTTCCATTTCCCAGCACGTGATTCAAATATCACCGCCTTACTTTACGTAGTCAATGGAATGCAATTTTGTAGTGAGTTGATGTTTTAAAGCAGTGGAAGTTCTACTTTGTTCTTTTGACATCAGTTTAAACTAAAAAAGAATTTTCCCCTGTTTGAAACAAATCTGGTATACACTAGCTTGGATATTGAAATCCACTAGCAATGTAATTAAGTGTGATTGTAAAGTACAGGAGGGGAGATTCTTTAGAAAACATACAAGAGTTTTTACACTTCTTGTGCAGCTGAACATGGAGATAAAAAAGAGGAACAGAAAGGTACCTGCCTGCAGTAGAATATATTGATGTACTTCAACTATGAGGTAATAAATTTTTTTAAACAGTATCATCCACTAGGCTGAAGCAGCCACTTTGGTCACAGTGGGCAAAGAAAAAAGTTGCTGTGGAAATAACTAGCACAAGACCTGCTACTCATTCCAATTTTCATTTTCGAGTTATCCAGTACACTCCTATATAGCCACAATTCCATGAAGCTAAAATGTTACAAGCATCAAACAGTTAATATTATCAGGAAATGAGGAAACTTACTCAAATTTTAGAACACCGTTATGAGAAAGAAGGGAAAATAGTTCCTGACTGTGTCCTGGGTCTGGCTGGGATGGAGTCAATTTTCTTCATAGCAGCTCCTATGGCACTGTTGTAGATCTGTGACCAAAATGAGGCTGATAACACACTGATGGTTTAGCTGTTGCTGAACAGTGTTTGCACAGTGCCAAGGCCACCTCTGTTTCTCACTCTGCCCCCCAATGAACAGACTGGGGGTGTGCAAGAGGTTGGGTGGGGAAACGACCAAGCACATGACCCAAACTAACCAAAGATATTCCATGCCATATAATGTCATGCTCAGCAATAAAAATGGAGAGGAGATGGTCTGGGGAGGTTAACCGTTTTTGTGCTCGGGAACTGGCTGAGCATGTGTCAACCCATGGAAGATGGTGAGTGACTGCCTTTGCATCACTTGTTTTCTTTCTCTCTTCTTCCACTTCTCTTTCACTTACTAAACGATGTTTGTCTTGCTTTTACTCTTCCTTTCCTCTTCCCCTATCCCACTGAGGCAGGGGGAGGCAGGAGGAAGTGAGCAAGCAGCTGTGTGGTGCTTAGCTGCCTACTGGCGTTGACCCGCAACACACTGCAATCCCATCTAATTCACAACTGTGAGAGCACTACACTTGTAGCAAGGATCAAGAACTTTGCTCTGAAGTTACATATCCTGGTTTCTGTTTTATTTCAGCCATGGATTCTAGTAATAATAGGCTTAAAATCATGCCTTTTAAAAAAAATTTTGTATTTTAAAAGTACTGCCCCTGGAGCCTAGCTGTATTTTGGTAGTATATCCTTTAATCACCTCTTTTGGTTTTTCTTTGTGTGTCTTCATCCTCCCTTTCAGCCTCTTCCCAAATTTGCCTTTTCAAGTACAACTACTTAACTTCTTGACTTTGAAAACAATCCATGGAGCATGAGAACGTCTAAAGTAGATGCACAGTAAGGTGGAGAAGAGCCAGAAAAGCTGCAAGCATAAGAATGAACTCAGAATCAAAGGTTTACAGACAGTAAAATCTATGTTTGAGGAAGGGGAATTCAGGTACCAGAAAATCACGATGATTAAGACCTGCAAATACAGTTTTAGTTATATAATACTGCAATGGACCGATGGATGGTGGACCCAAACCCTTCTTGATGATGTCAGAAACTCGGGAAACCAGAAACTTGGGCTTGGGAGGTTCAGGTTAAGTATTTGGAAACAAACCAACCAAACAAACCACAAATTCACTAGGATGATAGTGCAGCCTTGAGCTAGGTTGCCCTTTCAGGTAGTGGAATCTCCAGCACAGAGGTTTCCAAACCTTTGCTAGACAAAGCTATTGACCTTATCTAGCAGTAGGCTGATAATCATTCATCTTCAAGTGGAAAGTTGGCCTTGATGACCTGTGGGCCCCCAATCCAAGTAACTCCACTATGATTCTACGACAAAGCTATTCCTTTTCTCACAAGAACCAAGAAATTTTTTTCCTCACAAACACTCTCTTCTCACAAGAACTTCTGTGTCACTGACAGAAGCCAGCAGTATTTCCAATTATTTCTAGCAGATCCAACTGAAGTGATGCACTTGAGAAGACCTACTCTGAAGCAGATTTATTTAGAAAAGGAGAAGTACAAAGCATCTTATAGCTTACAGCCAAATACAAGAACATAATAGAAAAGTATTGGGTGAGAGAAGGGACAACACACAGGGATCTGAGAATTTGACCCCAAGAGTCTTCTTATTTAGCAAGACTATAACACTGAGATTTTTCTCAGTAGAAGAGCTAATCTCACACCTTTAGCCACCAACTTTGCTAAATCCAAATGTCTTATGGAAAAAAAATAAGTGTTACCTTTGTCATTTCAGACTAGAAAGTGCCCTCTGGCTTGACATGGACTACTTTCTGAAATGCTTCAGAAATTTAGAACTCATCAGTTCTGTTCCATCGCTGCTCTTAAGTTATATACACCACAAGCTTTCAAAGATAATGTGGCTGGACTAGAGCTACATTTTGAGGGTACTGTAGACAACGTAGGAGGGAATTTTCTGTCAATTATATTGAGTTGCAAATGGGTAATGTCTCAAAGTGAAATGGGGACAGATCTGAATAGGGGAATGTTATCCTCAGATAATATGGTTCTGTTAATGCATTTACCATGTTTAACTACAGGTGAGAGGCATTATTTCCAATGAAATAATAATTTGTGGGAGCATAAGCCAGGGAAACATCTGCCAACAATCTGAAATTCACATATAACAGTCCCTGCTCCACAGTCTCTGCTGAACTGGGAATTTTATCCATTAGACTTTAAATGTCATTTAATGGGGTCTTTTAAAGAAAGCCTGTTGTGTTATCTCTCTTTTTGCTTCTTGTATATTCTACTATACTACCTACTGCAAAATGAGCTGGTTGTCTGAAATCCTTTACTTGCTTAAACTCTTTACTTTCTAACTTCTGTTAATCCCCTCATGGCTGTTTTTAAATTTAAAGTTTTGTTCTAATACTTTAAAATAATGAGAAAGACTGGTGTTTATATTAAGCGTTACAGTCACATTTCTGCTTCTTTGGAGGATTGTTTCTACAGATCACTCAATAAACAGTTGCTGGTTTAGTTCTCTGTGCTGTGATATCTAGTTGGTAAAATTAATAATTGAAAATATTTGCACTTCACCAATATTGGGACTCCTAAACTATCCTTTTCCTTCTTCACCTACAGGAAACAAGGCTGGAATTTCTTCATACTTTGCCCGTTTCTGGTCACATAGCTATTGGAATACATTAGAGCATCTGAAAAGAACCTGCTCAGAACCTGCATAGCCAACTGCTTGGGTCTGCAGAAACATGAGAACGAACTTCTTTTGTGACCTTTCAACTATGAACATTCTTGTTCTAAGGGTTGCATCACTTGCTGCTCAGCAGGACTTTCTGAGCAGTGACATACTAACTGTTCAATACCAAATAGCAAACACTCCCCCCCGCCCCTTAAACTGAACAATCATTTGCACTCAAATGTTTAAAACTCAATAGACTCTCCAAAGTTTTCACATACGATCATGACATAGTAGAAATGCTCTTGACCAAAAAATTATATGAACACAAATACAATCAAAGGAAAAAATCACTCACAGAAATCTCTGCAGACTGTAGTTGGTATTAAATCTTAACCAGGCTAAAAATCCAAACCACATTTGCAGGTTCAGATTATTTTGTTCAAATTCTCTTCTTGTATTACTTCAGGTATAGCCAACATGAGCAAGCTTTTCCTACACTAACATCAGGGCTATGTAGTGTTGTCTTTTCCCACCTAATTTGAAATGAAGGAAGAAATTAAACTCACAGTTTCTTCTGAAAGACAGTAAAATGGGTTCTGCTGGAGGGGGAGAGTAGCACTTGGCAAGGATTCATGCAAGAGAATTGTTGCATCACTGTTCTATTTATCTACTACCATTTTTAGAATAACTGTTAGCTTTTTTCAGGTATTCTTTGTGTAATGGAATACTCTCTTCCCCTATCTTATCTCACCTCCTATGATGTTATAAGATATATAAATACTGCTAGTCTCCAAGTCAAGCTCATGGAAAATACCTGATTTAAAAAATACCATATATTTTGTCCCTGCATTATAGTTTTTACCCAGTTATAGCAGGCTTCCCTGAATAATTATGGCTACAGTACTGTCTTTATCATCTGACAACTTCGCTATGCAGACTTCTTTTTACTGTTGTAATAACTGGTATAATGGCATGCTACTTTTCAAGACAGTAGCATAAACAAGGTTATTTTAGGAACATGGAGATGCTTATTGCTCTCAAGTTGGGTAAACATAAAAAAATGGTAATTTAAAATATTTAAAGTAGTCAGGGTATATGTTATGACTCAGTTTCCCAGGATATCTGTCATGTTGCTGCGCATTTTTTCTAGCTCTTTTAAATGGAAAATTTTTGTTTATACTTTTACCTACTTATTAGTTCAGAGCTTCTTTGGATGAATCACCACAGCTGGTTCCATGAAATTCTGATAGCTCTTCTTTAGTTAGGAAACTAGTTTGTCCTTAGGGATCTGGGGGTATTAGTAGACAGCAGGCTCAATAGGAATCCACAGTGTGGCCTGGCAGCCAAGAGGGCAAACCACATCCTGGGGTGCATTAAATACAGCATAACCAGCTGGTCAAAAGAGGTGACTATTCTGCTCTGTTCAGCATTGGTGCAGCCTCAGCTTGAATACCACGTGCAGTTCTGGGCCCCACAATTTAATAAGGATGTGAAGATCCTTGAATGGGTCCAGAGGAGGGTAACAAAGCTGCTGAAAGGGCTGGAAGGAATGTCCTAGGAGCAGTGGCTAAGGACTTTGGGCTTTTCTAGTTGGGATAAAAGGAGGCTGAGGGGCAACTTCATTGCTCTCTACAGCTTCCTGAGGAGGGGACGTGGAGACGGAGGTGCTGATCTCTTTTCCCTTGTATCCAGTGATAGGACACATGGGAATGGTCCAAAGCTGCATCAGGGGAGGTTTAGACTGGACATTAGGAAGCATTTGTTTACCGAGAATGTGGTCAAACACTGGAACCGGCTTCCTAGAGAGGTAGTCAATGCCCCAAGCCTGACAGTGTTTAAGAGGCATTTGGAGAACCCCCTTAATAACATGCTTTAGCTTGGTCAGACCTGAAGTGATCAGGCAGTTGGACTAGATGATTGTTGTAGCTCCCTTCCAAATGAAATAGTCGATTCAATTCTATTAGCAATCATGTCTAATGGATACTGGCACTAACTCCAGAGAGGATTTAGGAATAAGATAACAAAAATCTAAATCTCTAAGCCATTTGTGAATTATAAAACAAGTCTAATACATTATAATAAATTGTCATTCCAAATCCCACTGACCATGCAGATAAGCAAATCCATATTAGCTCTAAAGTCTAATATAACCCTCAATCAGTCACTTCAGTTAGTGATGGCTGAAACAGATGTGCAGAGCATTCTTGTTAAATGCACAGATAAAAAATTAAATATATATACAGATTTAAGAACTGTAATGTTTTCTTTCAGCTCTAATGTATTATTTCAAAAAAGCAGTGAACCTTTTGTATTAAGCACTACTCTCCAACCTCCCCATCCCTTCACTGCATTAGTAACAATGCATTAACAAAAAGAAAACAAACAAGCCAGCATTTGGAGGACATTATATCAATGCAAGAGATTAAGATTTAATAATACAACTTTCACTTTCAATTATAAATAGTCATTACAGAGGGTTTGGTACCCTCTATATTATACACTTATAAAAGGACAACACTGGCATCTCATTTCATACAAAACTTTGAATAAATGGGTGATTTAGAAAATAGTTTAATTGGTTATACAGGAATTAATACCTTTATGCTCCTATGCAAAGCTGATCAGATCTACTGCAAACTGTCCTATTTTGTACACAATTCAGCTCCAAAGCAGACGTTGTGCAACTACATACTAATAGAGCAAGATTCAGATACTCAGTGGAGTATCTGATACTCAGGGCCACTGCTGCATCCTGCTTGAAGCATATCCAATAACTCTTTCATTTCTTGCCTCATAAATAGGAGGTACTTGCTGCTGTGAATAGCGTATAGGCTTTTGTACATATATACTTTCATTTGCATTACAATGTATTCACAGAATGAAAGCAGAATTAGTGCAAAGGGTCATTTTTCTTGTTAAGTTATATTGCACTAAGATAGAAATCATTAGTGTGACTCATGTTGATCTTTTTCGTGTACTGGCTTGGAGCCATTTCTCAAAAATCTGAGTAATTGCAAAATGGAAACTTTTGTGGATATGTGACGAAAAAGACCATGAGCATGTTTACATTAAACATAGCTGAAAGTAGTCTAACTCTCCTTCTTTTAATCAGTAAAAGAGAAGCTTCTACCTCTTTGGCCACTCTCTGAAGAAATGAAAAAAGCAGTTTCTGTCCAAAGTCTTTTTCCAAACATGCCACTGTGTGATATTTAAGTCTACCTCTTAGATGTATACATTTGTCAACATTCACGGAACTGGACCATTTAAAAAATTCTCTATCTGTGCTTTAGCATGTCATTGTCCTACAATTGTATATAATTCTATCAGTTTTAAAATGAAATAGCACTTCAAAGGGTATGGACTCATAGAAAAGGTAAAAACTTTGTAAATTATAAAATAGAGGATAACTTGACATTTGTATGAAAGTTGGATTTCCCTTTAGCCTAATTATATTGCAAATCATCTCCTCTCTATTCAGGGTAATTTACTTTAAAAACATGAAAATAGGATGTTTCATCTGAGTGCATGTTGAAACTATATAAACAAAATTTACATCAAGAGCTATCTAAAAGGGCCCAGAACCAGGGTATCTAGTGCTTCTATATTCATGATGCAGCTAGCTGACTCACAACAAACTTATCTTACACCATTTAAGCTAACCTGGACAACCTTGCATAAGGGCCACCTGTTATCTGCCTAATCATCACTTCATTCGCAATCTCTTATTGCATCTAAGCCTCTTTTTAAATTTATGCTATTATTAATTCTATACATAAAAATGAGTTCTGGCAATTTCCTGATTTTCCTCTCACCTGCTAAGTAATAATCAGGTTGCGTAAGGTTCCCTATTAAACAGAATTCTTTTAGATGTTCAGACTTTAGAGCTGATTTTAGCACAGGGAGCAGATGTTAATAGGTTCTCATCAGCTTCTTCAGCTTGTTTTCTGCAGCATGCTTCTACTTCAGTATTACATATTCTGCTTCTTTTCCTTTATTCTTTTTTGAAAATTTTAAAAGTATTTTATTGTCTCTTTGGAAAAATGCTGTAGAATTTACTGGACATAAACCCAACAAAATTCTAGATACCTTTATTAAATATAAGAAAGATCTTACTGACAGAAGATTTAGAAACACTAGAATTAAAAAAAGATATCTAGATTTCACTTTGAATTGTTGGTATTTAAAAAACAAACAAACAAAACAAACCCAACCCTGTAAGATACATAAATTCTACATTCTACTCTACACATGCACAACTGGGCAATTTTCTGAAGGGAAAAGGAATGCTCACCAACCCAGCTGTTGAAAGTATTTGGAAATGAAGACAAGAATATCTGCATTGGAAAAGAAAAAAAAAAAAAAAAACAAACCAAAAAAACAGGAAGCCTGAAAGGCTTGTGACTTGAGTTCTTTCAAGTTTCCCATCAAAATGGTTACTAGCTCATGCTCTGTGTTGTTTTTAGTATGGTTATGCAGCTTCAGGTTTATAGATGACTTGTGTCCAACTAACATAGGCAAAGCAAGAAGTTACTGGCCCACTAATATCATGTGGGTTTACAATGGATCTTGCTTACTTTTCTGCACAGTGCTCAGCTTCAGAACTCAGTGCTAGAATTCATGTGGAATCC
The DNA here is from genome assembly GCF_900496995.4 of Aquila chrysaetos chrysaetos. Taxonomy (NCBI): domain Eukaryota; kingdom Metazoa; phylum Chordata; class Aves; order Accipitriformes; family Accipitridae; genus Aquila; species Aquila chrysaetos. The sequence continues at coordinate 8,961,464 of NC_044012.1, forward strand.
ATTCCTCTTAATATACGCATCTGTCAGATTAGGCACTGTAAAAAAAGCAACTAGCTCAAGGTTTAGTGTACAGATAGGTACCAACCCTGAAACTGGGACAATTCTGGATCAGTGCAGGGCCAAAATACTAGAGCCCTTTCATGAACAAGAGCTTATTAGTGATTTACAGTAATTTTACTTAAGGATATGATATTGAACCTCATAACTCATATGGTGACCTTCTAAGGTTTATTACTTTATCAGAATAGTAGTGGCTTGCATTGATTCTTTTCTCATATCATAAGAGAATATTGCCTTTGAACAGGCAGCATGATAGTTAAATGCTTCTGAAAATCTTACACAATTCAAATGTTAAAATATTTTTTCAGCTTTGCTCCTCTTCATACTGAAAGACGTACATTAAAGGAGTAGTTCAGGTATCTATCTGTAAATTGACTATTACAATGCTGAACTAATTTTAAATACTAACTTCAAGTACCTGGCACCCAAAGTACCATCAACACCTTCTGTTTCATACCTAGATCTGTATTCAATCTCTAAGTAGGGCCAAGAGCTCCAGAATGGGACATATCTGCCAATAGGCTGAACAGATTTGACTGGAGAGAAACCAGAAAAAATGCTGCAAAAGCTGTGTCTAAACTCTTTCCTTCTGAGGCATTCATTTAAAAGTGCAGTGAGAAAGGAATCAACTACAAATGCACAGCTAAAAATCTCAAGTTTGACATGTACGTACATTTTTATTTAAGGAGTGGAGCAAGACTGCATTTCTTCTTTTCTGACACAGCTGTCAAAAATCAAGGAAGAAGTAGCAATAATACTGATTTTGTATCTGTACTGTATCATATGGTTTTAAATACCCACCCACCCACCCCGTGGTTACAGCAATTGCAAAGATTACCCCAAATAGATTCAAACCCTCAAATCCATTTGGCAGGAGACTGCTGTAACTACCATGTTATACAGATATGGTAAATTGACCCCAGACAGCAGCCAAGTACCCACACAGTTCCTTACCCTCCCTTACTCCCTTCACCACCTCCTCCCCCGCCACTGTCCCCAAGCAGGACGGGGGAGAAAACAGGAAGAACAAAAGTGAGAACAGTCCTGTCAAGATAAAGACAGCTTAATAGCTGAAGGAAAGTAAAAAAGGAACCAAGCTATAGAGAGGCAATCACCACCTCTCACAGTCTAGCCAGTCTTCAAGCAATGGCTACCTTGCAAGCCAAAAACCCCCACCTTCTTTTTCTTCTACCCCAGTTTTATTGTTGAGGATGATGTTACATGTTATGGAATATCCCTTTGGCCAGTTGGGGTCAGCTGTCCTGCCTGTGTCCCTTCCCAACTTCTTGTGCACCCCCAGCCTTCTCACTGGGGGAAACCAGGGTGGGAAAAAGAGAAAGCCTTGACACTGTGCAAGCACTGTTCAGCAACAGTCACAACATTAGTTTGTCACCAAGGCTGTTTTAGCTACAAATCCAAAACACATCACCACAAAGACTGCTATGAAGAAAGTTAACTCCATCTCAGCCAGACCTAGTATAACAACAGAATTCCCTTTTTTCTTGTGAAGTGGCTCACTAGATATGTCTTATGAAGTGGGTACTACACTTGTAACTTAGCTTTGAAAAGAAACATTGATAGTAAATCTAGCTTGAATCCCTGCCCGAAAACTAGGTGATGGAAGAGGGTGTGCATAAGGGAATTGTGCACTTGAAGGGCACTGGTTTCATCATCTCCACTTGCGTTTGCAAAGTCTGGTCCAGTAGGTTGAATCTGAGTTACTATCAGATCTGTCCACTTGGCAAGGTAGAAGGGCACTAGTTTGAGTATCCTATTTGCCACGATGTGTGGAGTTGGTTAGTGACATAGACACCAGGATTGCCGTACACTGAACAGGAGCAAAAATTAAGCACATAAAGGATTTCACCACTGGCAACAATATGTCTAAAGGACATGAATAATTCCCATAGATAAAAAGGTTACCAGTGGTCAGGATATAATGGAAGGTCTAATATTTGTCCAGAAGTCTCAAACGTTCCATGTACAAAAGCATTCACCAGTTTTGCTTTTAGAAGCTGGAATCTCACTCTTAGCAGGAGACATACATTTCAATCCAAAGTATGCTAAACCCACTGAAATTGCCCAGGTTTATATAAGCTACGTAAATATTGTACAAGAAGTTGGAATAATTCTACCAAAGGATTTACACGTATCTGAGCTCTGTAGAGTACAAGCAGAAATCCATCTCAGATGAATATGTGAGGACATTCTTCATCCTGTTCAGTAAATCTCAGTACAAACTGGGCCCACCCACTGCTATGCCTGTACTGTCTTTAATCCTGGGCCATGTCCCAGGAACTAGGTTTTATCCACACTCCCTATAGGATTTGAAAACTGGAGTAAACTATTCTGAATTTTGCACATCCCTTTTAAAAGGGAACTGCATGACTGACTGCAGATTGGAGATTGTGAATGAGATGGTATGTACTCTGTGCAAACAACTAAGGAGTAGGACCCTGAAAAGAGAATATTGACCTTACAGATGCATTCGCTTACATTCAGAAAAGAAACAGAATATCTTCCTAGTGTAAATAACACATACTTTGTTTTCAACATTGCATTAAAGAGTGCATACATCTATGATCAATACAACTAGCTTGGTAATGTTAATATTGCAAGAACAATGGAAGTACTATATGGCAATTCACTTTGTTAAAAACTTGTGGTGGAAGAGGCAACTGTACTCTCAGCATTACAGAATGTCAGTGTTCAAACAATGAAAACTTAATTACACTCCATTTTTAATTGTTACTCTTTTTCTGTTTTGAAATGTTTAATCTTCAAAGTATAATTAGTTCATAAATACCTCTTATCTCACTTTACTATAGAAGTATAATAATTCAATCTACAATCAGTCCAACAAATCTATTAAAAAATTGAATGTACTTTGCACAGTCAAATGGTAGTGCTTCAGGAACATTATGAAGGCATATAGCTGCATGGTAAGCACAGGTACATTGCACAAGTAAGGAAGAGGCTAACTGTATTAGGTTCCTGAAGATCTTTCATTCTAATATCAATCAAACGAAACAGTGCCCAACTCTCAACTCTGTGGTTACAGGAGTGTAGTTCAAAATTAAACAATACTAGATCTTCCCACTCCAAATTATACGTATAACAAAACATTCTCTTTTTCTTGGGCTGCCTTTTATCTTACAGTTGTTGCTCTGCAAAAAATAGACAGTTTTGACAGAATCCCTTTGAATTTGATCCTTTAAATTGGAATTTGAACTTTCATCACTTTGAAGGTGATCAAGTTCCTACAGAACTGTTGTCATGATGCATGTAGCAAATTGCAAATATTAGAATTACCTATTGTTAGAATCTACTATGTAATTAGATTATTGAGTATCCACATTAGCAAGCAGTTTTATAGTCAGTCATCCACAACTCCCTTCTACTTGTTACTAAAAATTAAAAAAATATGAAACAGAAGCAAAGTTTTGCCATGTTTATTCTTATATCATATCCTACCATCATCTAACTTTTCAGAAAGATGACTTGTAACTTAAGACTGAGTGCAGTTTATTGTGATAGGATTTGGCTCAAGGTATGTATCATTAATGAGTCAGAATTAAAATACTGCCATTCTCAGAATAATTATATGCAAGTGTCTGGCAAATCAATGGGTCAGATGCAAAGTTTGTTCCATGAAGGAGTGTGTCAAACCTGATAATAATCATATCTTTTTCATGTCTTAGTACATGGAGTCTTTTCTTGGTCTTTTACTCACCTGTTAGGCCTAAACGCAAAATTTCAATAGAAGTACAACTACATTTTATGTATGATTATAGAAATATGATTCAGAAATAGTGCAAAGTACAGAGTATACCATAAAAAAATAATAAATAAGTTAGATGGACATTCAGTAGAATAGCATATTCTATTACTGTTTTTTTATAATATTGCTAATATAGAGCTCAGCAACTGAAAGACAAGAATTTGTAAGAACTACTACAAATCTCCATATCATGACTTTGTTGGTGCTAAGATTGATTTTATATATTACCTTAAATAAGCTATTAAGGAAGTAACTAACAGAAAATTATATAGGACTTCCACGTTTAAGTTCATTGCAAATCTCAGAGATATTTTACATATATGAAACTCCTTTAACTTCATTTAAAATACAGAAAAATGGGGAAAAAGGCATACCAAAGGAAACAAAATGTACTATTTTCCCTATGCTAAGGAAACTGAATGTCAGACATCTTATGGACCCAACATCCTTCAGATAACTTTTCAAATATAATATTTAGATTTTAATTTGCAATACTACTGATTATGAATAAAACATTTCCTGAGACATACAATAGGTGTGTTTTGGTGTTTTTTTTTTTTTAAATCATTATTCTGTGTGTTCTGTATGAAAGCCTTTTTTTTTTTCCAGCCCAGCCATTTCCAAGTTGTCAAAAGATGCTTAATCTCTGGGGTTGCTTTGTCACAGAAGGTAAGATCAAACCAATGAAAAAAATACAATGAGTTTGAACCAGAGGCCAACTCAGCCACGCAGCAATAAAAACAGCAGCAGTCTTTCCAAAGTATCTGACAGGCTTCATTTGTCTCAGAATAGACTCTGCCCTGTCACATGGTCATGCTTTCCCATCATCCTTTTGCTGCGTTGCAGCCACTCCTTTGTGTGCTGCCAAAGAAGTATGCAAAGTGAGCAAGAATACCAAGAGATTTTCAAATGAATATGACTTTTAGGAGAATCTGTAAGTCAAGGACCCCAAGCAGACATCAATTCCTCTCTCCCTGCCAAAGAGCTGTCACTTCCTTGGAAAGTTAAATTTGTCACAAGGAAAGAAAATTTCACCATAGTCTGTTTAAATAACTTAGGGAGTAGAATCTTTTCCCAGGTGCTTTTTCCACACAAAGCAAATGTATCAATCATTTTATTCTCTGAAATAACAATTTATTATCCATGCAGGAGGCCTTAGATTCAATCTGCACACTGTTCTGAGTGTCGTGTCAGATACTAAAATCTGTCATCAGTCTTTATCAAGGAAATCATTCTGTTCTTGTCATCAGTTTTTATTAATAAGACTATTTATTACTTTAATAATTAATTATGACAAGTAGTCTGCCATTTGGATAATGAATAAATATTGATAAATTGCATGGCTAATACACTGTTGCCATAAAACTAGCTTTGAAAATGTGAAGACCTGAATGGTGGTAAAACAAGTAATTCTAAATTGGGTATCACGCAGCTAGAACTGAACATGATATAATCAACTAAAACAGTGTCTATCAGACTACACATAACTTGCAGAGTGGTGGAGTGGTTCAGCTCTGGACATCTTAAAATGGCCTATTTTTTGAAAACAAAACAAAAACTTAAACCCTATATTTAAGACATTCTCAAAAACTACAATTCATAAAAAAAGTTTTATGGTAAGTGCTGAATGACATTGCATTCCAAGAATAAATTGAAACAGAAGACCTCATTCCATTCCCCATCCCCTCCTGCTTAAAACTTCTCTAACTTCTCTCACTTCTCTGTTGACTGGAAATCTGGAGCTACTCTGGGCAACTACATCTAAGCATCACATGAATGCAGCTTACATCTCTCTTTTGTCTCAGGCATTAAATCACTATGAACAGCAAGGACTCTTCCTAACACCACCCCTCCCCCCCTTATTTTAACTCCTGTAATGACTAATGGTGGCTACCCTACACTTCGGGTCTATGAAGAACTACTGCATCTCCAGAAAGATATACAGCCCTCATCGTTGGTCTCTCATGGTACATGCACCAATTTGGTACTCCCCAACTTTGGTACTTCCTTTTTCTAGCTCTACCTGTAAAGTTTCCCATAAATCCAAGATCAAGTAGTGATGAGGAACCAACCAGTATGAATTACAACCTAAAACCCACAGTGCAGCCTATCCTACATCATTCCCTTTCAAGACAGCAAATCTCCACCATTAATGGGTGGTTCTACATTTCCTTTTCATTACCCTAAACCTCAACCTTACTCCATTCCAATTACTCATCAGAAGGTGAGGATTCTGCACCTTTCAAAGAACCATCATATTCCCTTTTCTCCAAGTTGTTTATCACTTTCTTTATAAATTTACTGCTTATTTGCTAAAATCCTTGAGTACTCTCTCTTTCACCTAATCAGATTACTTATACTACCATCACTAAAAACCAATACTGCATATTACCAGAGTGATCAACTGAACTATCAACACTTGGTGAAATCCAAAATGAAGACTTGTTAGCAGAACCAAAGAGTAAACTTCACTGATCTGACAATACAAATGACGGTGTACTAGGGTCTGATCTGATAAAGTTTGGCACATTGCTCGTCGTGAAGTCACAATGGTATTCTACATTTATATACCTATTGATTTAATAGCATGCTCTGCTAGTATACTTTAAATATCATACATCTCAAATCAAAAGGTATCATAACAAGACTTCATCACTTGAAACAGTTTAAATAACTCCAGATTAATTAAAATCAGTACTGGCAATATGGTCAGCAATTCTTTGCTTATACACTTCACCTCACACAACCAAAAGCCTGGTTTGACTATAAAGAAAAACAGGAATTTATTAGCTGACCAGACAGGGTTTTTTCCAAACTGATCACCTGAACTGTTAGAATCTCTCATTTTTTAATCTAAAACTGGTTTTGGAAAATGCACTACCTCCTTCCCCCCAAATAATCACAGAATGTAACCAAAAGCATTCGCAAATTCAGAATGTGAGGAAAATCAGCCTATTTTGAAAACACAGAACTTTGTGACGCCTACAGAAGGGGACTAAGGTATTACAGATACACTGCTGTTCTATACTGCAAAAGTGTCTATGGTAAACCTTGACGATTGTTACATAAAAGAACTTATTGTCTCCATACAGTCTAAGGAAACCATGAGTTATGCAAGTGTACTATTAAGCAATATAACCACTCACAATTTTTTCCTACTTTTCATATAAAGAAATTACACATATTCCTGTAAATTATCTGAGTCATAAATTAACGTAACAGAAATATTGCCATAATAGATGCTGAAGATCTCTACTGTATAAATTTACATCTCCAAAGAAAATGCCAAACAGATCTGAGTATATAATGCAATCTACAACTCATTACTTCAAGTAAAAACATAGTCTGAATACCTATTTAATGGTTATATATTTATATATCCTTTAATATATTATGCTAGTACAGGGACCGAGAGTGTCATTACCCAATACTTACCAAATATAATAATTTATTCACATATGGGATAAAATTATCTATGATTTATCTGGAAAAAGAATCACCACAACCTAAGCAAAGGGGCAGCCCATATCCTATAGCATAACAGAACTGTATTAAAATATCCACACTTAATTATGCAATCATAGTTTTCATATTAGAATTGTGAAATATGCTGTAAGAATTAAAATAAAACTTCACAGAAATTTGAAAATTAAGTAACATTACAATTTTCATAATTATTTAACATCACTGAGTTTACTTGTTTACTTAATGTTAAGTCTGTAAGCATTCTTCTGGGACAGGCCAAATAGATTACTTCACATACAGAAAAAAACCTGATCCTGGAATTACACATAAACTGAAATGATCTGTATTATCCAAAATAAAAACATGCCAGGAAGGCAGTTTATAAATTAGATCCTGATTTAGGAAAACATTGAGGGCACAGGTTCAAATTTGTGCCCTCAAACTTTCTCTTTCCCAAGTATCTACATGCTCTTCTTTTTCAGCTACAAGAAATAAGGTACTTAAAGCCTTCAATACAGAATAAGTTCTAGATCATTAAAGGCATCCTTTCACAGTATTTTTTCCTCCTCCATTTATGTGTCACTAATATAGTTACATGAGATTGGGAGGTAGGCAATTACAGAACGTTTCATTCTCAAATTATCATGAGTTTGACATGCCCATGTTCACTTGAGATATAAAGCATATGCTACAACAAAAGTTTAACAGACAAACTGCTCAGACTGAAAATCATTCCCTCGTATTGGAGAATTCTATGACTTCTTGGGTTGTTTCCTACCTCCTTTTTCTCAGATCTGTGTACTGTAAGATGTGGGCCAGCCAGAAAGACTACAAGCAACAAAAAAGTTTGTAGATCTAGAACTGAAAGGATAGCTTGAACAAGTTTGGTTTATTCTAAGGAAAATAATTATTAATCTTTAAATGCAAAAAAGATTCTTGTGAGGAGAAAGAAAATGAAATGAGAGATTTTACTTTAGATAACTTACTTTTTTTTTTTTTTAACTATCAAGATAGGCAACAGTGGAATTGATGATGTACAGTCCTTGGGAGGTTTTCTAGTCCCTATAAAGAGAGATCTTTTAATGGAGTGATGTTCAAACTTCTGTTCAGAAATGACAGCAAGTACAGCTGAGCATGCCATTGGAAAAAAGATATACCAAAGAAACTTTTAAGGTTTTTATCAGATGCGTGGCTGTTAAGAGAGTAGAATGAGTATGAGATATTTCACGGTGTATTGGCTAAAATGCAATGCTATAAAGACAGAACTACTATACAGTCAAAATCAGGCAACTTTATAATAGAATATAAATCTATTTCTCCAAGGAATTAAATATCCCAATACGTGCTTCTTTCACAGTACTATAGTATAGTCTTTTTACAAGTGGAGTTTGTAGTCAAATATAAAGTTGAAATGTATTTAATAAAAAGATTAATATTTATCAACAAAAGTTATTTAAAATTCAGCAGTTTCATTATCTGAAATATATGATACATAAGGCAATGGCACCACATATAATTCTGAACTAAAAATATTACAGCCTCAGACTTCTAAACAGACGTGATATGAAAAGTATGTGAAGTTAACCTTAGCTCACTTAGGCAAGTGCTTATTCTTACCTGTCCTTCACACACATTTGTGTTATCATCATATTATTAGAATTAAAAAGCAGCATTACGATAATCATAAATCGCCAAATAATCAGGCATTCAAAAGCCAAGTAATACATGTTTTGAAGGTATCAGCTAGGTATACCTTAACACAAAATGACATTTCTTAACTACTCCACAGTAATATACAGTACACTGCATACTGTTTTGGGATATGATCTTATTCATACTTTCAAGAGAGGCTAATTTTTAAAAAAAGACTGCAGGAGATTTAAAGCTACAGATACTGAATAAGCTGACCTTTTCATTATCGAGCGCACCTGCACTTCCTTAAAATGATGTCATTCAGAAGTTATGCCACATAAATTGAAAAATTTCAAGCTCAGAATCACATCAAAATCAGAATATTTTCATTGCCAAAATTTCAAATTCAGGAACCCGAAAGGTAGGAGAGTATATGGTAGTTATGATTTTGAAATGTCTTCAGATTTGAACCATATCAATTTATTAATCAAAATAAAACTACCATGCAAATTAAGTAATATGTATTTTCTAAGACCGCTTTCCCAGACTATACATAAATTGTTCTATATCGAGACTAGCTAAGATGGCTCTGTAAAACCAACAATACATACATATTTTCAAATTGGTGGAGGTGACACGTGAAAAACAACTGCTTTCAAAAAAGACTGTCCATGAAAAAATTCTAACTGTATTCCAAAATGTCACTATTTTGAATGATGTTAGAGATTAATTATATTCTAAAAATTTCTTTTCATGCTCTTATAAAAAAAATTTTACCTGTGGTCTCAGTTTATGGTAATACATACAGCCCATTCCTATCCTTATAACTCTTCAGTAGCAATTCAAGAGATAAATACTTAAGAGTTATGCAAATAGATGCATTGAACTGTAAAATATTAAAAATAATGTCTTGCTGTAGGACAAAAAAACCGACCTTGAAATCAAATAGTTGTTATTTTCTACTGGATTGCTTGTAGTATATGCAGAATATGGAAGAGTAGAATAAATGTTTTATTGGCATGTATTAATACTTATCATTATTATGTATTGTTTATATCCTATAATGGACAGTTGTTACAATTACAGATGCATTTTTCCCCAGTAAAACTTCTGTCTCTCAATGACTTTTTTTTCCAGTTTTCTATGGTTTGTTCTCAAGGTGAGATATGACACATGTTTTAGCACTCAAAGATATATTCATAGGCAAACTTTAAGTCTAAAAATAGGGTTTACAATAGAAAGTCTGACATAATCTTAGCAGTAGAGTTGTGTGTATGGCATTATAATGGGGGCAAATAAGCACTACATCAGTAACATGACAACAATAATAACAACTTTCACTTCTTCTAAAGACTTAGCATCTACTAAGGCATCCCAAAGCACTTAGCAAGTATTACCCTCAGGATCACAGAGAGCTAAAAGGTTTACAACATTAGAGGGATTATAAAAATAAAATTCTATGAAAATGCAGTTAAATTGAAAAAGAATGGCAAGAAACAAAGATATAAACGTATTAAGAAGCCAATCTCACTGTTCTTATGAGAGCAAAATATTTTTATATGGAAACCATTGTATTATACTGTATCATATGCAGTGGTGCCTCAAATGCTTTTTAGCAGTGGCAGTCTCAACAGCAAATTTGTTGTAGTCGTGTGTATGTCTGCATCCATTGCGTGTGCATGCACATGGACTTACAACGCAGAGGTAACAATATTGTAAAAACAATGACAATACAGGACATTCACCATCAAGGTAATATTACCAGAATGAGAATATACGATTGTTTGTATGTTGGAAGACAGGAAGAATGACCATTAATTTGCAAAGGACCCTGTAATTTTCTCCTACGCATCCCTTTTGCACTAAACCTCACCTGACTCATGCCTACCTCTGTAAGCTTAGGGACAGCCACCAAAATCCCTTGTGAAGGCTACTGAGCATGTGCACAAGTGTGAACACACTCTGAAATGTGTTTGAGCCTTAGCAAATAAATATTTTTTTACTTACATATGAAAACTTGCTACATGTGATTATCTTGACCACTTTTTGCTCCACTGCATACCAGAAAGGTTGCAAAGCTGCCATCGTCAAAGACACTATTATTAGCAGAGAATGTTATAAGACTATAGTGAGGCTCATAAAATTTTTGATCTGAAAAACCCACTATTGCCAAGATGAAGGCCATCCTGACTACACATTTGAAAACTAATTCTACAGCTGCATAGGAAAATGCTAGCAGAATATGACAGACTTCACTGAAAGCAAAATAAATAGGTGAAAGAACAACTTAAAAAAAAAAGTTCAAGTTTATTCATATCAGCTTAGAAAATACCACCAAAGAAAGTAAAAAGAAGATGAAGAAAAATTTCCAGAGAACTGTATAATACACAGATTGCAACAAATTTACAAAACTTGTTTAATAACACTGCATAATTTCAGGCTTTTGTTTCTTAATATTTATAATGAATTAAATTTGTTCTTGTCCACAATATCATTATCAAGTTTCCAGTTTTATATAAAAATTTTGAATTGGACTTTTCTCAGCATTAACTTGTCAAAATCTTGGGAAGCAAAATAAAGTGATGGTTCTACTTCTGACACTTTAGGAAATATTGACTAAGATTTGATGGCAGCTATGTCACAGGTGCAACAGAATAGTGTACAAGAACCCACCTCTAACATTAAATAGAAAATTAAAGGCAATACTTGGTGATATGAACAACTGAAAGTAAAAGTTCTAATAAAAAGAATGCTTCCTCCTCCAAGTAATGAAGGTGATGTTTAAGGAACAATCAAAAGAAAGAAACTTTAAAACCAAGAATTGTGATCTTTCCAAACATGACCTGAATCAATAATCAATGGCTGGCATATAATCAAAAAAAAACAAAAACAAAAAAACCCAGCCAAACCAACCCAAACCAACCCACTCCAGTGGCTACATTTTCAGATACTTCAGAACCTTAAAAAAAAAAAAAAAAAAAAAAGGAGGGGGGGAGGACTGGAACATATACACATTATTTTTTTGCATTTACCAATTTCCTACTACTTTAAAATAAGGAAAAACCCTAATCTTTTACTTTTTTGAATCAATTTTTAAATTCATTAGGATGCTTCCTCAACATAAATTGAGGTAAAGAAAAACCTATAAGCGAAATTTATTATGAAGTTGATTACTGGGCAGACCTTTTTCTTTTGAATAATGTCTTTAGAAGACAAGTAATACCCCTCATCCGATGTCACAGCATCAAGAATGCTTTCTCATTATCTGATAGTTAAAATATCTTTTCCTTTTTACATTTCCACTATACTTATTTCCGCATCCATAAATGCTGACATCCTGTATACCTAACCTTAAGTATTTCACATTGTATTATCTGAAGGTATGAAAGCATGTACTGTTGCAACCACAGCCACACATACTCATAACAGACATCATCAAGAGAAGATGAAGTAAGAGTGTTTGTTGAAGCATGTTCTTAGCATAGTTTAAGATCTAGTTTCACTGCTCTGTATATCAGAACCAGCCTGATTACAAAGCTCAACCATTTATATACAAGCATGGAATAGACAGTTTTGAAAGAGAAGAGTACTTCAGATTTGCCAGCTCATCAAATATTTCCCATACGAGCTCTAGTTGTCTAATATTTGCAGATATTCTTTACTATAGAGTGTGCATGCGCACGCAGGTATACAAACAAATGAACAGAAGAAGAAAGAATTAGACTTTACTACTGGGCTATAACTCTTTTCTATTTACTTAACCAGAAAAGATCTGTGAAACCACGGCTACCTAATCTTTCAATATACTACTATCTATTACACTGAACTCTGAAAGAAACATACACTCTAGTCTTCCCTGTAGACAGAATTATTACCTCACTATAATTTATCTATCTCTCAAGGATCTACTGTGCACAGAGGAATTGATGTTTGCACACAGAGGATTTGGTGTTCAAATTATACCATAATTGCACATGGCATGCATATAACAATATTGAAGATCTACATGATTAAAAAAAAAAATCCATGCTCAATTTGTCATATAATTGGGTTGTCCAACAGCCAGTACATACTACAATACTGACCTGCGTCTATCTGTGCATTCATACAATTTCAGACTTTAAACAGTCACAGGAGATCAAAAACAGTTTGAAAAAGGGGGTACGTGTGGACCACAGCTGGACAAAGTCCAGATGGTGACAGTCATGTGTTCTGCATGGACTTGAAAATACGGTCAAGGGCAGTGAGAAGGCACACAGTGGACATCAAATTACTGATATTCGAACTACTGAACACGCATCTGACTTCAGCTTCATTTGTGGTTTTACTTCCCTGGAAATTCTGCCCGAGTTTGAAATATAAAATCACTTAAGAGTTACTTGTTGCTGCTATATGCTTTCAGCCTTTCTCCTTCCTCCTATTCTGTTTACCAAACATTAACATAAGCCTGTTCAGTTTAATATTCACACTAAGTTTACGAGTTAGCTGCTACCATGCCTTCCAAACCAAGAACAGTGAAAGTATGCTGTTTTAGAAAGTTTTCCCAACTTGATTTTTATTAAACATTTAGAAGGACACATTTCTGAATAAGTTTTACACTCTCAAAACTTAATTAGCAAGTATCAGTAAAGCTCTGGGTGCTTAGGAAGTGTGTTTGACAAAGCTACCTCTACATGTCCATTATGTACAAACACTTAAGTCACACTGTGATCTAAAGATTTTATGTTAAAAAAGTCCAGAAACAATTCAACCACACGTGTGTGCAATACATTGTATTTTTCACTCCCATTATGCGCAACTGCACATACAAAGTTCCTATCTCTCCATTCAAACATAATGAAAAAAAAGTGTATCAACAGCATTAGAGATGGAGCCACGGTTGGGTACCCCCTCACCCAGGATGTAGGCTACTGTGATGCATACAGATTGTCTGGTTTTTAAATTTTACAATTTCCTATGTGTCAACATTTTAACATTTCTTTCATCGGTAAATGTATCCCGGATACATTTTAGTCTGATAGAACTTCCAAAGCAATTAAACAGAGATGCAGTCAAAAGTTAATAAATGCACAGACCAAATTCTCTGCTGTGCCTAAATTTAATTACATGGTACATGTAAGCATTTAATTTTATGAAGATGAAAACGGGATACCTTGCAATAAAAGGAACACTAGCATCAAAGTACTCAAATTTCCAGATTTAATGTCCTTCAGAATACATTCATTTTATCACCATGGAAGAGACACATATACAAGAATATCTATCTAACTATTAACTCTGATACAAGAATATTCAAGTATTCATTCTGATAGCACAGAAGGCCTACCAATATCGGAAGATTTAGAGAACAGTTGTGAAAGCTCATCTTACACAGTATCTAAAAATATGACAAAATGATACCTATACCCGAGGAAGGGCTAGACTGGCATGAATTTCTGTGGCATGCTAGAGCTACTATCCAGATTCAAAAGGAGTACCATTTGAAATGCCGGTCCTATGAGTGAAGTAGATACAGAATAGTGAACAAAGGATTATTCTTCATAAGAAATGAACGGACAAGCACATATTTTGTCATATCTACAAATTTATCCTGCACAAACACGGCCTCCAATAACTCCTCCTCTATCAAAATGGGCCTGTCTAAACTGCCATCTTACTTAGCAGGTCAGGAGCCTGGTGGCTTTCTACTGGTTTGTGCACTCAGGATTTCTTCTAAAGGAGTCACAGCGTAGAAAGAAAACACACCTATACATTCGTTTTTAGAAACACTACCATGACTCACAGTACAATAAGAGAATATTTTTTGAATTTTTGCTATTCTCTCAATTGCTTCTCACTAGCTCCTCATTTCTGAACTCATCCTTTGACAGGAACATCTTTCCCTCTAATAATTTGGCTACTTGCCTGAACCATAATCCAAGAGCCTTCTGCAAAGTATGTATTTCAGAATTCAGGTTCCTCATTATGTTAGAGTACAAAATGCAGGTTTCCATGTTATTATTGCTCCTATTCTTCTTCGTATACACCACTGACGCAATTGTAGAAAAAGCTTAAACAGTCAGCAAGAGAATTGCATTTTTAGTTTCTATCTTACATAGTTCAGTATCTGTCTTCCAGAAGAAAGATTCAGTGTTGAAGATGATTCAAAGAATGGAGACACCATAAAAATTTTATATAAAGAGATATAGATACTGTACTTATATAAATGGAATCTTAATACATGCTACTGCATGGAAGAGGAATTGAGTTTTGGATCACCTTAGCATATAAAAAAAAATACAGCTTCAGTGTCATTTATAGTCCTAATTTTAATCAGTTTAAACTCAATTCACTAGTAATTCCAATTAAATATTTATTATCTTTATTATTTTCTCTTTACATTCAGGTATATTTGAATTTGTAGTAGCTATAGAATTCTCTTATTCCTTTGCTTTCCTTTCTGCTTTTTAAAAAAAAATAATTTTCAACAATGCAATTTATTTTTCTCTGGTTTACCTCCTTTTGTTTTCCTATTACTTCTGTCACTACACGCCCTTTTATATGCTTGTATATGCATGCAGCCTTGCCTCCCTCTTTACAGTGTTGAGTTCCTTCTTATTATAAAACTTTGGCCAACATCCTCCCCTGAGACTTGCCCCCTCTTCCTTGGCCTTCTCCACTCCTTCACATTCCAGTTGCAGCTCCTGCAGCACAGCTGCTCCCACCTGAGGTTCCTTTCTCAACTCCATAACATGGCTAAGAAAACACCTTCTGGGTTTCTCCTAGAATCCTTTCTCTTCTTATTTCTAGCAGTATCTGGGTACATTTTAACATAATATATAATGGGATTTGCATAATCATGGCTTTCAGCCACTTTTAATTGTTCTGGCTTTATATTTTTTTTTTCTTAGTAGTGAAAGAAGATTAAAGGTTTATAATCTTTCTAATTTACCATTCTAAGCAAAAGGTAAAAGCTGGTCCTGCAGAGGGTGAGCACTGCTGAAAGCATTAGTGAACTGACAGCTTTTAGAACTGGTATTCACGTGACGGTTATTTTCAATAGCACTTAATATGCTCGTTTAAATACTGGTTTTAACCACTGCTTAGTAGCAGCATGAGACATCATTAAAACTGTAGTCTTGACATAGCACTAAGTAAGTAGTTTTGAGAGCTGTTATGTAGTAAAATTTGTGGGTTTTGAGTAGTTATTTGGATGTCCACTGCAACATGCAATGGCCAAAGTATTCTCTCAGCAGATATACATTCACAAAACAATTTATTTTAACTTTCCAATCACCCAGTTTAATTGGCTCATAATATGGTTGTCCAAATGCAACTGACTTGTTTCTACACTCTTATTAAATCTTTTCACAAAACCAGTATAAAAAATAACGATATGGCTCACTCTACAGTATTCTAGTACTTCATGAGAGAAAAGTAAGAACAAAATTGTAATTCTCTAGGAACATTCCTTGTGGTGGGTTGACCCTGGCTGGACGCCAGGTGCCCACCAAAGCTGCTCTATCACTCCCCTCCTCAGCTGGACAAGGGAGAGGAAATATAACAAAAGGCTCATGGAGCAAGACAAGGACAGGGAGAGATCATTCACCAATTAACATTCACAGGCAAAACAGACTCAGCTTGGGGAAAATGAATTTAATTTATTAACAATCAAACCAGAGTAGGATAATGAGAAAATAAAATTAATTCTTAAAATACCTTCCCCCCCTGCCCCCTCCCTGCCCCTTCTTCCTGGGCTCGACTTTACTCCTGATTTCTCTACCTCCTCTCCCCCAGTAGTGCAGGGGGACAGGGAATGGAGATTGGGGTTAGTTCATCACACGTTGTCTCTGCTGCTCCTTCCTCCTCAGGGGGAGGACTCCTCACACTCTTCCTTTGCTCCAGTGTGTGTGGCAGTGTGCTCCCACCTACCCCCAGCCTGACCTTTATTTCCTGTAACCCTGCTCAAGTGATAACCACCAGTGGTGGTCATAATGGATGCATCTGGTTGTGATGGCTGGATCCAGCTCAAAGTGGATTTGTGGTAGACAGGTAACAATATAATAGCCAAGGGCTAGTTGAACATGCCCCAGCCAAAATACAGCTGGTATGCAAATATGACTTAGTGTCAATCATCTTACTCCACAAATAATGGACAGCCCAGGGCCCACTGAGCTCTCCTGCATGGCAGGGGGCTGCACACTGGATGTCCCTTTGAGTAAGGACACCTCTCAATGTTACTCCTTGAGGCTGAAAGAACCCATATTGCATCAGATACTCAGTATGTGAATTAGGAATAAGCACACTGAAACTCCGAAATCTTAGCTAAATGATATGAAGGATTGATTGTGCACATATAATCCTTTAGACATAAACCGTTGAGCAAGTCTGGGACTAAGTCTGGATCCAGCCACACAAAGTCCCCTCTGAGGAGTTTAAAACGCAAGGGGGATCTTTGTGAACCTCATGACTCAATGGAAGGGTCTCTGACAGTTTTGTGTGACTATGGCCTCTATGCAGTAAATCAAGTGTACCTTACCACGGAATCTTGTTAAACCATTGTCACATTTACCATCAAACTGTTAACTCACTGTGTTATATCAATAACATATACTGTTGCGTCTCTCTTGCGAGTGAAGTGCATCACTCCATCTGCTCCAGCATGGAGTTCCTCCCACGGGAGACAGTTCTCCATGAACTTCTCCAATGTGGGTCCCTCCACAGGCTGCAGTTCTTCACAAACTGCTCCAGCATGGGTCCCTTCCACGGGCTGCAGTCCTTCAGGCACAGACTGCTCCAGCATGGGTCCCCCGCGGGGTCACAAGTCCTGCCTTGTCACAAGCACTGCCACAAGTCACAAGCAAACCTTCTCCAGCATGGGCTCCTCTCTCTTTCCATGTGTCCACAGGTGCTGCCAGGAGCCTGCTCCAGCATGGGCTTCCCACAGGGTCACAACCTCCTTTGGGCACCCACCTGCTCCGGTGTGGGGTCCTCCCCAGGCTGCAGGTGGAGATCTGCTCCACTGTGGACCTGCCTGGGCTGGGGGGGGCAGCCTGCCTCACCATGGTCTTCCCCACGGACTGCAAGGGAACCTCTGCTCCGGCACCTGGAGCACCTCTTCCCCCTTCTTCTTCACTGACCTTGGTGTCTGCAGAATTGTTTCTCACCTTCTCACTCTTCTCTCTGGCTGCAGTTGTGTGTTTTTCTCCCCCTTCTTATCACAGAGGCACTACCACCTTCGCTAATTGGCTCGGCCTTAGCCAGTGGCGGGTCTGTCTTGGAGCCGGCTGGCATTTGCTGTGTCAAATATAGGGGAAGCTTCTAGCAGCTCCTCACAGAAGCCACCCCTGTAACCCCTCCACTACCAAAAGCTTGCCACACAAACCCAATATATTCCTACACACTACAACCTCAATATCAAAGCTAAGATTAAAAAAGGTTACTGATGTGGTTGGCATTCACCACACTACAGCATGCAACAGACTGCGGTGGGTTGACCCTGGCTGGATGCCAGGTGCCCACCAAAGCCGCTCTATCATTCCCCCTCCACAACTGGACAGGGGAGAGAAAATAAAACAAAGGGCTCATGGGTCAAGATAAGGACAGGGAGAGATCACTCAACCAATTACCGTCATGGGCAAAACAGACTCAACTTGTGGAAAATTAATTTAATTTATTACCAATCAAATCAGAGTAGGATAATGAGAAATAAAACCAAATCTTAAAACACCTTCCCATCACCCCTTCCTTCTTCCCAGGCACAGCTTCACTCCTGGATTCTCTACGACCCTTCCCCAGTGGCACAGGGGGACGTGGAATGGGGATTATGATTAGTTCATCTTACATTGTCTCTGCTGCTCCTTCCTCCTCAGGGGGAAGACTCCTCATACTCTTCCCCTGCTCCACTGTGGGGTCCCTCCCATGGGAGACAGTCCTCCACAAACTTCTCCAGCATGGGTCCCTTCCACGGGCTGCAGTCCTTCAGGCACAGACTGCTCCAGTGTGGGTCCCCCACGGGGTCACAAGTCCTGTCAGAAAACCTGCTCCAGCGTGGGCTCCTCTCTCTCTCCATGGGTCCACAGGTCTTGCCAGGAGCCTGCTCCAGCGCTAGCTTCCCACGGGGTCACAGCGTCCTTCGGGCATCCCCCTGCTCTGGTGTGGGGTCCTCCCCAGGCTGCAGGTGGAGATCTGCTCCACTGCGGACCTCCCTGGGCTGCAGGGGGACAGCCTGCCTCACCATGGTCTTCCCCACGGGCTGCAGGGGATTCTCTGCTCCGGCGCCTGGAGCACCTCCTCCCCTCCTTCTTCACTGACCTTGGTGTCTGCAGGGTTGTTTCTCTTACATGTTCTCACTCCTCTCTCCAGCTGCAGTTTCTATGCCCACCTCAACTTTTTTCCCTTCTTAAACATGTTATCCCAGAGGCACTACCACTGTTGCTGATTGGGTCAGTCTTGGCACCGGCTGGCACTGGCTCCATGGGACACACGGGAAGCTTCTAGCAGCTTCACGCAGAAGCCACCCCTGTAACCCTCCCACTACCAAAACCTTGCCACACAAACCCAATACACAGACTTGGATCTCTGACATAATTTTCATTCTGACTCCAATTTCCTCTTGCATTTGTTTTTTCCACATGTCTGAGACTTAATTTCCTTACAAGTCTTAAATGTGTTATAAAAATATTAATAGTACAGAACATGCTCTGGTCGTCTAATCTTTAGGGGTATCTGAAAGTTAAGAAGGGAATCTTCTTGCCACATACAAACAAAGAGAAGTTTTCTTTCTGACTGAAAGACTGTCCAATGACAGTAGTGGATCCATACACTTTAAACACATAAATGTTATCTAATTTTCTTAAATTCTCACATCTATTAATACAGACAATACCCTTAAGTACCTTTTTCCTATAACAACTGCCATTGCACATGAAGTCTGCTCTGTTCTCCCAAAGCATGAAGGGGTTACTAAACAATGCTCAGCAAGCCAATCAGTTGCCTGAGTAAGAATAGATTACAAAGTTTCCAGGAAAATGCATCATATTTCTACCTGTGCCCCAAAATGACGATTCTTCTACTGCTTCGAACCTAACTCTACAGTTTCATGGATGCTTGTAAAATGAAAACTTGAACCTCATTAGAAACATAAACACAAAAAAATACTTTGTTCATGAGAGCTCAATCCCAGAAGTATATTCATAGATATACCACTCTTGATCATAAGAGGAAAGCATGTGTAGATCAAATAATTAACATAACCTTTATAGCTCTTGAAAACAAAATCTTTTTTAAATTTTCACAAAGTATGAATTCTTTGCATTTGGAATTTAGTTACTCAGATTACTTCTAAGTATTATAAACATCCAGTTATTTACAAATACCCGGTTCGATGAAATGGATTTATGCATAAATACAAATTATCATAGCACCACACGTATTTTAAAGATGATTGTTTACATGTTACAGTTTCAATTCCAGGAACTGTCTAGTAAATACATGCAGTTGTAAGGAAAAAAAAAGTACTATATGACTCAGGCGTTTTTTTAGTGTTTGGGGTTTGTATGTGTGTGTGGTAGGTTTTTTTTGTTTGTTTGGGTTTGGGGGTTTTTTTTGTTGTTGTTTGTTTTGTTTTTGTTTTTTTGGTTGGTTTTTTTTTTTTAGATCTTCCCTGATGAAGATATGCCAATTAGATTCCATATTCAGCCTTTAGGTAGTGTAGCAGATCACCTATATCTAGAATGATTCAGGATGAGTATTACTGTGCAGCTATTTGAAGCAATCTATTTTATTTTTTTATTATGATTATTTTATTTGAATCCTTCATTGAAAAAGGCAACCAAACTGCAAAATTGTTTTACCTACTGTGCCTTTTCTGAGACTTTTCCCCATAGGACATGAACTAGTAACTATCAGTAACGACTACTACAAAAATCAGATCCCACATCACCACAACAGAAAAGTTAAATTATATTCTTTGTCATGCTTCTTTAAAATACTGCATTTTTTCCTATTTAAAGCTACACAACTAAATACAAAAGGAGAAAAAAGCAGACATGAAAAGCTTAATTTTCATATTATTAAAGTAGGCCTCAACAGTATTGTTTTATTTATGGATGCTAAGAGAAGGTACAATACTAAAGAAGCATTGTTTAGACCATTTTACCTGCATGGCATTATATTCTACCTTTTGCAAAATCTACTAGCACCTTAAACAAATCTGGTCTTAATTTACAAGAGATAAGAACCACTTTGGGGAAGTTAGTACCTTTTTATCCAATTAACTTTAGGCTTCCAAGAAGTCTTTGAACAAAAAATAAATTATAGAATAGAATGTTAAGCATATTTTACATTCTGCCAGTAACGGAAAAGAATCTTTCTTCAACCAGAGTTTCAAGACTGCTCAGAACCCTCTACCTACCATAAAAGAAGCTACCATATTATTGAAAATATGACCTGTTGGATTGCAGGATCTGATCTCAAAGACACTAAAGTTCCTAGACCTCTTTCTTTAAAACAGGAAGCATCAGTAATTAGATTAAATTGAGCAGGGTGTTTTAATTTTTATCACTTGACTTCCACATTATGAGTCATGTGATACTATGTGTGTGTTATCTCTTCTCAATAATACTATTCCTGGATAAGTAGCTAAATATGGTGATTTAATACCTGATGTTTTTGTGCTCCAAATATATAGTCTTCCTATGGTATCTGCTTGTTTTAATTTCTGGAAATCTTACATCCAACAGCTAGCAAATGTTCAATGTTGTAATAAATATGTTGTTCATCTTACAGAACGCTCAGTATATATTGTGCCTATCAAATGTTATGCACAACCAGTAACAACTTCAATATAAGGACAACTATAGGAGGCAAGATGAGGGCTGTTATCACCTTATCTTCATCTCAGTTTCATACTACGTTAACAGCTTCTGTTACAGTATTTCTAGCTGAAGATCTCTTATAAACACATTTGTTCTGGTTTCTGAAAGCAGAACAATAAAGTCCCTGAAGGATCATACAGGATGCAAGAGAAGAACTGCACTATGAAAATTAAGAGGAGTAACTGAGCAGGGGGGGGCCCACAATGACCCACCTAAGTTCAACTCTACGATAGTCCTGTTATTTTAATACATGAATTAGATCACAATCAAATACATTGGGGCCGCCACCTTTTATGATTCTGAGAATGTATCTTTTAGATACATGTATTCCGTACCAAGTATATGAAGAGAAGTGTTATAGTGGCACAGACACTTCTTCTAGAAATTTTCATTGCATTCTAAAGTGTGCTCTCTTTACTGAGACACAGTGGGTATAGATGAATTCAATATTAAAACACCACAATGGATTATATGAGAAAAGGGTCACTCAATATATTTTAGTGTCCTATTTTTAGTGTAATAGTTTTTAGGTCGTTATAATTAGACCAGTCTAATTCAGAATATTACAGGTGGATAAAACTAACCTACATAACAAAATATTAGCAGCACACAGAGGCATGCACATTGCATAGTAATTTCTTCTCTCTGCTAAATTGCTCTTCATCTTTCAAAAAAAAGAATATGCTATTGTAGGTATACAAAACTTTGGATCTTAGTAAACTCAATTAGGCAAATCTTTATCTACTATAAGCTTTCTTGGGTCCACTGGCTTCAAAGGAACTGCAACTAATAAAGTTCACTGAGTCTAGGGCAATCCTTTTGTTAAATGAAATCATTACATCTAGCACAGTACTTTAACAAGTGGAAGTAGAATTAGGGGTGCAATTTTTCACCATAAAGAATTTTCAAGGTTTGTACAATAGTCTGTTGACCTGCACTTTCCTCCAAGATCGTATTTCTCTTTTGTCAATAAAACACATTTTTCAGGAAATCCCTTACTTTAGTCTGTTAACAAAACAGTTTTATTAAAGTTCTTATTATATTCCATCAATACAAACTATGGTGAGTCTTTTAATTTAATTTGCTAAAAAACCCTGCAATTTAACAATGCCCATGTGTAATTCTGCTGATAAAATGCATTTAATTCAGTCTTTCTGTCAATAAATAATGTACTTGTTGGAGAGAATAAAAGCCAAGAGACACTGAATTTCATTTATTACTTCATTTTGTGGGCAAAAAGTACTTTATATCGGATTTTAGTAGAACAACAGGCATGACCCCAAGTTCCATGGGTATGTCTACTGCTGCACTTGTAAGAGAATCTGCCACTTCCACTCTCTGGAGAAAAAAAAAGGTGTGTGTGGGGGGGGGTTTAGATATTACAAACAGCCAAATAAGACTGAAAAAGAAATTTTTGTTTGGGTTTTTAGGGGGAAATTTTTGTTTACTTCTGTTTTTGTTTTCAACTAAATTCTAACAGGAAAGCTGATTGGTTTATTACTAAAAGAACAGAAGTCATAAAAGCAAGCCTAAAGCATGTGTACTTCACTGTAGGACTAAGTCATCTTCAAAAGGAGTAAGAAGCTTAAATTATAAAATTAACATTTTGGTTCCCAACCCCTCTTTTCCATCTCCAAGCCATTGTAGAATTTGGCTGGACCTCAGGTGTTACCATGCCTAACCAACTCCTAATCAAATAGAAATGTCCTGTTACCCATTCTTGACCAGGACAAAATGCAAAATGGTTTCTCAATATCCAAGACTAAAACACAGCACACCCAGAAAATAACAGGGTATTAATATTTTGAGGATTTAGAATGACTAGTCAATGTCTGTATAAATGACACTAAAAAGTATATCTTTGTGAGTAGGGGCAGTGATGTGCAGAGGATGAGTATTTAAGATACTATTCTTACCTCTTGAGAAATATTAATTTTCTGGAGATTTGACATTCAAAATAAAACATGCTTGAATAATGAAGTGATTTCCACTTATCTGACAATACGAACAAGATGCTTCACATGAGTAAGGCTGTGTACATGAATATTATTTTTGTGCCATTCCACTAACCTAGTTGTCCTGATATATAATGGTTCGAAATCAAAATTTGCTAAATTCAGAAATTTGATAAAAAAGCAAAAACATTTTAAATACTTTACAGGCATGTAGATAACACACACAGGGATATTATGTGTATATGATGTTTACCTCCATTTGCAATTAATAGTCCCTGCATACTCTGTAAATATCAGGCATGAAGAAAGCTAGTAACAGTCTACAAAGCACTCAAACCAATTTATAAGTAGAAGTAAAATCTTATTTTCTTGTGGACTTGAAAGTATGATCCCTGCTGGAGGTACCTGACATAGCAATTTTTCTGGCTGCAGAAATGAAAATTAACTATAACTTGGTCAAAGCTGAAGATTCTGAAGTTACATTGAGTGTTGGAGCATGTCCAAAGAAGAGGAATGAAGCTGGTGAAGGGTCTAGAGCACAAGACTTATGAAAAGCAGTGAGGGAACTGGGGTTCTTTAGTCTGGAGAAAAGGAGGCTGAAGAGAAACCTCATCTCTCTCTACAACTACCCGAGAGGAGGCTGTAGGGAGGTGGGTGTCAGTCTCTTCTCCCAAGTAACAAGCAATAGGACAAGAGGAAAATGTCTCAAGTTGTGCCAGGGGAGGTTTAGATTGGATATTAGGAAAAATTTCTTCACCGAAAGGGTTGTCAAGCATTGGAACAGGCTGCCCAGGGAAGTGGTTGAGTCACCATCCCAGGAGGTATTTAAAAGAAGTGTAGGTGTGGTGCTTCGGGACATGGTTTAGTGGTAGATTTGGTAGTGTTAGGTTAACGGTTGGACCTGATGGTCTTAAAGGTCTTTTCCAACCTAAATGATTCTAGGATTCTACTTTATGTTACTTACGTGTAATAAGAAAAAGGTAGTTGTCTTAGCTGTTTGGCTGGAATAAGCATGCTATGAGAAAATTGGCCTTGAATTCCTTGAACATAAGAATTCCCCAAACATTCAGTTTCATGCCAATCACTCCATCTAAAAACAAGTGCAGTGTCAAGTGTTTTCAAAAGCAGAAACATGATTACTTAAGTTCACCACCATCTTTTTCAGCTAGTAACACCTCTGAAAGAAATTACATAAACCCCATGGATTATTGCACCCTTGAAGGTTAGTACCAGGCAGGTTAAGACTGAACAGAATTCTTTAAAAATGTTTCTCTGCAAAACAGTAAGAATTTTTCTCATCTAACGCAAAAACTTGGATTTCAATTATGCATTTCAATTATTTTATTATTTTACAAATATGGACACCAATGCTCTGACTTTTCTGTGATAACTATGGAATTTTGTTGAGGCATCTTATGCAAGCTTAAGGTTTGCAATTTTGGAGGCTGTACTGCAAATTTTTAGATTGAGGAAGACAGCTTTGAAGCTCATACAGTCCATAGTGTACTTTGAAAGTTACTCTAAATGATATAGAATACAGAGGCTACAGACATTGTTTTAACAGGTTATAAATGTAGGAAGAGACATTTGACAGACTTTATTTAATAATTTTAACCCCTCATTTTAACTTCTGCTTCTCAGCCTCACATTTCTCTTCCATAAGTTATTGTGAAAAAATTATTTTTACTACTAGGTGCTGCAGTTCTCACACCGATGAGTCTGACAATATCCACTGATACGTTTTTCTACTGATAACAACAGGCATTGGATAAGACTCTCAACTTGCATATTGCATTACAAAGAAATTTCATTTTGCATATTATAAGATCTGTTCAAGTAAAACCATGATGAAAACCAGCTACATATGCTACAAACCTTGGAAATTATATGCAAGTGTCCTCAAAAATTTTGTGATCGTTTCTAACTTACGTCATTTTTTGCTGCATTAATTCTGTAGTTACAGAATATTATTAGCTATAGTAAAACTGTAATAAAAACACCTGCTGATTCGCAGGTGACTGAATGTATTCCTTCTTTTCCTCCAGAATTTGGCAATGCTTTTGATGCTGTGACCTGTTGGAACACTGCAAACTATTCTTTTCTTTCCTTGTACGAATGGCAGAGCTGTCAGACAGCTGAAACAAGTCCACAGATAGAAAAGAAACAAATTGCTGACCTAAGCACCGTTTCTAGGTCCTGAACCAAGGCTTTTTCAACATGAATCTAACTTATTACAACATTTGTTGACTGACCCACCATGCTGGCCCAAGCATTACTGTTAGCTAAGAAATTAAAGTTGACAGAGTTTATTCTGGGAACTGATTAATTAAATGCCTTTCCTGGCAGATCCATTAATATCAACACAGCATGGCATATATATTGACACAGTGAGAGAAATTGCTTTCAACAATAGAGCTCTGTTGACAAAACAGTGTAACATTTGGACCATTAGTAACAGTACATGAATCCATCTTCTCCATCAATTGTATTTTTGCTGACAAAAACCTTTAGCAACAAGATGAAAAAGGGGCAGGGAAAATACAGAATATACACGTGTGAATTACACATTTAATATATCACTTTGAAGTACATATTGTGAAGAGAGAAGAAATCATGAAAGCTAATAGTCTCTGCACAGGAAAAGCTGGAAGTGAGCAATAGGATGGAGGGAGAAGAAAATATCAAAGTAATCCTTCTGATGAAGCAATCAGCTAAAATTAACTTTGTTAATTAAAAAAAAAGTAGCAAACCAGACGAAAATATGTAAGGAAAACTAAAATTCTTAAATCCAACCTTTATATTGTGAGAAACGCAAGTGCGATGCTCAAGAGAAGCTGACACTACAGTATTCTGTTTGTTTTGTGTCATCAGTCACCAGATATTATTGCCCACAGCCTAGAACTGCAGCTGAAGAATTCTCTTTAAAATATGGTTAATAAATGTACTTTTTTTTTTTTTTTTTTAACCACACAGATATACCCCCAAAACATCCTGAAACAAATAGCCTCATTTCTTGGCCATGCTCTTCACTGGACACAGCTATCCTGATTTAAATTTCTTGTGCCCCTGACTCCTTCCTACCACTGAATGAAACTCCCATCCTTACAAACTCTTCAAGATAATGAGACCCCAAGTAGGTCAGCAGAAATAAGGGTCAAATATGAGACCTCTGCATTAAAAAGCATGAAGTATTACAGCCTCAGGAAAAGTTGGTGAAAAGGCATTTTCACCAATCCCCTAATAGGCCCAGTGACACACAGGCAATCCAGCCACCTCTATAAGAGAACAAACCACAGTGAGTATGTGAGGGTTTATACAGAAGAATGATCAGACTGGAAACTTGAACCTTGGTTCACAGTATAACCTATCTCCTAAAGTTCTTCCTCTTCCACCTTCACTATCTAAAGGGGGAAAAAAAAAGTATATACATACACACACGTATATGCACACAGGAAAAATACACAGAAAAAAACTTTAGCTGTAACCTTAGCAATGATATTATTTCTACTGACTTCATGTTTAAATTTCTCCTGTAATATACGTTCACAGGGTAAATTTATAGATACATACACATATAAATGTACGTATGTACATGTGTAAATTTTATTTAGCTGCCTGACAAGTTGAAGTGAATATTCAAGCAAAGACGCAAGAATTGTAAGAGAGAAACATCATTGAGGATATATAGCAAAGAAGGAGAGAAAAAAAACCATACATGAATCAGTAGGTCCATCCAAACAGCTTTTTGCCTGACATTTTCACAGGGCATCCTTAACAGTATCTGACATGATGGGTATCTTGTGTTCAATCAGTTTTACTTCCAGAGGCAAGTCCTAAATACACGTGTCCACATTGCATAATGCATTACTTATGTCAGTAATACAGTGTATTCTTTGTGAGTGTGCCTGTTAAAGCAGGCAAAGCAAGATAAGGTTGAAGCTGAGATGCAATAGATTCACTGCTCAGCTCTTGAGATGAAGATGACAAACTCAGTGTAACTGGCCAGCCGGATGCCCACCTATCAGAGAAACCTCAGGCAGTTTGAGCTGGCACAGGAGCCAGCTTTCTTAGTCCCATTAGGAAGGAGTATGTTGCAGGGCAGTATTAAGAAACAAGAAAAAGCCACAGTAGCAGCATCTCTACTAACCCATACTAGATTATTGACTGTTGTGAGACAAAGCCTTGGAATTTTGCTTAAAATCACTTTGATCTTATTCTAGGCTGGACCTGGACATTATGAAATGAGTCCCAGGAGCAAAGTGCTTCAAATTACTCATTTATTATTTTTTGATCCCAATCAGCGTTTTCTAAGTGCATTAGAAATTTGCATCGGGATTCTTTTATGACAAAAAGCACTCATACATGACAATGTCAGTATTTTAGTGATATGGAAAAATACTATACATAATGATATATAATATGAAAATATATATGTACAGAAAATATTCAGGGAGCACACCAGCTGCATTTCCTGTTCTTATACCAGTCTAGAAAGAAAACAAAAAAGACAATATCTCAAGCCGTCTTTCAGTGTAATTGAGATCTTTACATAAACTGTGTATCTGCATCAAAATTTTTAACCAAGGACATTTCTTAGCAGAATTTTAAGCATATTCAATAGAACTGATTTATTAGTTTAATTTTATTTATTTTAAAACACAAATAAAACACGATAGGACTGCAATTCAGACTCCACTTGCTTTTCCACTTACATGTGCTATTCTTCAGTAGAATAAATAAATAATAGTCTTGCCTTTTCCATTTTCCAGGTTCCATTTTTACAAATGCCATATGAATAATTCAAGAGTATAGCTGCTTAGCTGCTCTCTGATACACCACCAAGCTTTTTCTTTCTACTTTTAACTTTGTTTATACTGTTGACATCTTAGTGGCAAATAAGTGAATTACTTCCTTTAATTCATACAATACAACAGAAAAATTCTGTTCTTCCCTGTTATAAACTGGCTTCAGCAAATGTATGTCACATGGAATGGGCAAGTATTCACCTATTTCTATTCATGTTAGATTTTGCAGTGGAAGTCAATTAGGTTTCCTTCAAAAATGATAGTGTGTTGGTAGAGAAATTAAAATCAACTTGAAGAAATAATTATTGAACTGATTTTTAATGACCGATGTTACTGAAAAGCTGTAAACCTGAGGGATGTACAGCTTCAAGGATGGATACTGAAGCTGAAGGAGAATCACACACAGTCCTCTAGTGTCTTTTGACGAGTTACATAAATGAATGAAGACTGTTGATGTTCTCAGCGCACGTCCTAGTATTCCTACAATGATATCCTCCATTCCTCAGCACAGATCAATGTACCTTAGTACATCCACTATCTAAAGTAGGACTTTCAGAACATTTAGAAATTCTCAGAAGCATAGTTGCAGAATGCTAAAGATGTGTGACTGATTAAGTACTAGTAGAATAAGGTTTCCATCAAGAAAGAAATGTAGAAAAATTACAAATACAGTAAAAGTATAACTCTTCCCTCACTTTGCACATCAACTTGAAGGCAGAGCTTCAGGCTTTGTAAATTGTCATTGATATCACAGGCAGTGTTCTTCACCTCAGTACAATCATGTTGCTTCTGACAACCCAGCACTAAAAACACGGAATCTGTCTCTCAAAAATACTATTGTTTGGGGGATATCCAGCTTCAGTTTATTCTTCATGATTTACCCTCCCTGATAAACTGAGGCCAGTAATGCTGGGAGTCTATAGACAGTTTTACATGCTACCCTGTTCTGCACTGAACAATTCTTAACAGGATTTGGGTACTGCCACACTACTATCAAACATTTTAAAGACTTTTACATCCAATTTCCTCACAATCTCATGACATTGTAAGAACTGATTAAGCGTTTGCATAATACCAGCAATTTATATGTATTTCTCCACAATTTAGCACATTTATTAGAATTCCATTCTCATGCTGGTGACAAAAGATTTTTAAACTTCCTAACAATCAAAACGCTGTTTTTCACCAACGGGGAAGCCTAATCAAGAAGGTACCGAGAGCTTCCCTGAATGGCCTCAATTCTTAAAGCAATCAGCAGCAAAGAGAGGTACTCAGCACCTTGAGAAACCAGGCTATGGGAACGAAGTATTATGATGTGCCATCTGATGTTTGAACAGATAAACTTTGCTGTTCATTTCAAGGTTATTTGGCTATTTAACAGACAGACATACCATAGACAGAGTTGTAAGTTCCTGCCAGCTCCAAAATTCGACTACACGTAGGTGCCTGAAGTTGGGCATGTAGTTAAGGCCATGTTTCAGAACTTTAGCCTTCATAAGTACTTTGTCAATTGTTATAATTCACTATCCCTAGGCAATTGCTGATGTTAACAATTTGAAGATTAAAATTAGATAATTGCAGGCACAGAAAAATCCCATCTCCCCTTCGTTGTTCTGAAAAAGTGGGATGGAAATCTTAACAGAGCAAGCCTTCCCATAGTTCTACTCTCTAATTCAGAAAAAGACCATTTGAACAATACTGTCTGGTGGGATTTGGGTATTTCTACGTTTCTGTGTCCTTAACAAAAGTACAGAGATGAACTTTAATTATGAAGATAGCTTATTTTTAAGATATAAGCAATTGTTTCAACTAAAAGTAGCTTAACACATAAGTCTAAATTTTAGATGAGAGCTGTTCTTTTGTTTGAATCAGTTAATCTGTACAAAAGTTGATACTTCAGAAGGCACTCTGGAAAATTCTACAACCTTGCAGATATGCAACGAAACAGTCTTTCAACAATGCAACTAGAAACAATAACCACATTTCCAAAGTTACTTTTTTTCAGTTCAAACCTCACTGCAACATGCTATTAAAGAAATGAAAAAATTGATTTTTTTTGGAACAAAGTGATAATTTTTAAAAATTTAATTCAACTTCCCTTTAGCACGAGAGTTTGACACACACACACACACAAGATAGTCTACCCCAAATCCAGCAAAACTCAGTGAGAAAGACACAGAACAAAGCCAGAACGTATTCTGTTTCCTGCTGTTTTCTCCTAAATCAGAACAACTCAGTATTTCTATTACTGCACTGTTTAGTTATTATTCATATATGCAGTTTTAGTTCACTAATTATTTAAACATTTAATAATGGTCATTTTAGGTATTTATCTGGGTAAAATAAGCTCCCATACCTAACCAACACAAAATCCCTACTTAGCATTCTAATTAGTGCTTTAATACCAAAGACTAACTTATCCCTGACTCTTACCATAGTAAGATGTCTTACCTCCTGGACATACTTAGAATTCTCCACTAACTGGAGAAGAATTCTGTCTTTGACTAGGTGCCTAAAATGACTAAGGCTAACCAACAAGGTTCCTGTGTTGTGTTGACAAGAGTATCAGGAACACCAGTAAACTACACATTAATGTTAAACTAGAAATGAGATTAAGTAAATCAAGGACAGAATAATTGCTCAGAACTAACTGTGTATAGGCCATACATTCCTTTTACTCCAGAAGATGCTGGCTTGTTATAGTCCCTGTAAGAAAGGTACTCAAGACTCTGCGAAGTATCAGTTAGAATGCCATTTGTTTGAGCTAACACTATGAAGAAAGAAATGATAGCATAGATAATTTTACATCACTTCAGATGCTGGGAATCTCAAGCTGCATGGCATTGAATGGGCCCCCCGCCAGGGTACAGCATGCCATGCAGATCCCGTCTGGGCAAAGGCTACCCCATTTTGGTGTTTGCGTTCTTACAGCATTTTCTTAGAAGAAAAACAATTCTGTTCATTTCTACTGTCAAACAAAAAGGATGTTCACACGAGAACTTGTTACTGCACTTTTAGATAAAGGCAGGGATACAGAGTTGGTGTAATTACCGGTACTGAGTGGAAGCCTACAGCCTCCTCTTTTACCTTTAACTGGCTAAATTTATCCTGTGGCCAAGGGATGTGTGCAGCACAGCACAGGTCTGAAGGCCAAGCTATATGTGCAGCACAGCCCAGGCCTGCGGCTGCTCAAATTACTAAATACGGATTACTAAATTCCCAGTGTAAGGTAGTCTGCTAGTTTGGATCACTACAACAGTTATACCTCTACCTCTATCCTGGTTTCAGCTGGGATAGAGTTAATTTTCTTTCTAGTACCTGGTATAGTGTTATGTTTTGGATTTAGTACCACAATAATGTTGATAACACACTGATGTTTTCAGGTGTTGCTAAGTAATGTTTAGTCTAAAGTCAAGGGCTTTTCAGCTTCTCATGCCCAGCCAGCAAGAAGGCTGGAGGGGCACAAGAAGTTGGGAGGGGACACAGCCAGGACAGCTGACCCAAACTGGCCAAAGGGATATTCCATACCATGTGACGTCATGCCTCCCAGTATATAAACTGGGAGGAGTTGGCCTGGGAGGGGGCAGATCTCTGCTCAGGAACTAACTGGGCATCAGTTGGCAAGTGGTGAGCAACTGCATTGTGCATCACTTGTTTTGTATATTCCAATCCTTTTATTATTATTATTATTATTATTATTGTCATTTTACTGTTATAATCATTATTATTTTCTTCCTTTCTGTCCTATTAAACTGCCTTTATCTCAACCCATGAGTTTTACTTTCCCCCCTGCCCCACTTCTCTCCCCCATCCCACTGGGTGGGGGGGAAGTAAGCAAGCAGCTGCGTGAGCCTAGTTGCTGGCTGGGCTTAAACCATGACAACCACATAGGCCACAACTTTGTTTCCAGCAATATATAACCCCCAAAACTTTTTCTCTGAACATGATAAACAAGATGCTTTTTAAAAATATAAATTTTAAATACAATGCGCTGGAACACATTTTCCAACAGTTTTCCAACAATATCAAATGAAGTTAACTTTTTATTCAAGTCATCACCTACCTGCCATTTTTTTCCATCACTACTGTATCTTTTCTTTTCTCTCTTTTTATTAAGGACATGTAATTTCTCCCGTCCTGCTTAGATTATACCTTCATTGTTTTACAATACATAGTACTCCAAAATATGACCAGAGATAAGCACATCGCAAAAACCTAATTCACGCACCCCTAAAGAATACGGAAACACAAAATGACCTCAAAAGAATATAAAGAGAAGTCAAAGGTTTTGGTGTGCTGACAAGAAAATGCAAAAGCAAGTGAGGAAGAAGGGTACAAGAGAAAAAGCGGAGCAGTGTAGACTAGCACATGTCTTCACTAACATTTATACAGTCTGATTCATATACACAGCAACATGGGCAGTACAGTGGAACTCAGGAGAGTGATTTCTGCTCTTGGCACTGACCTTGTAAATAGTTTTGCTAAGTCTCTCTTCTTTGATTAAGATTTTTCATCTGTAAAATGGGGTAATGACAATCAACTTCCA
This sequence comes from Aquila chrysaetos chrysaetos, assembly GCF_900496995.4. Taxonomy (NCBI): domain Eukaryota; kingdom Metazoa; phylum Chordata; class Aves; order Accipitriformes; family Accipitridae; genus Aquila; species Aquila chrysaetos. The sequence goes on from NC_044012.1 coordinate 8,994,565, forward strand.
TTCAACGTACACTGGGAGCTGCTGAAAAATATGCTATGTAATAGCCAGGCATTATTTACTTTTAGTTTAGATGAAAAAAAAAGTAATTCTTCTCAAATCACTGCAACTGACACAGTTTTGAGGCAAGATTTTACTTTTTCTAATACTTCAAACTGACTAAAGAGAAAGAGAAGACAAGTACTAAGATAATAGTGAAATGAAAAACAAAAAAGAAAAAAAAATTGTCAAGTATCTTTTGGGTTTTCTTTATACAACTTGAAAATGAAAACTTATAATTAAAATATAACATAGACCAAATATCTAAACAAGCCCGAACTATTTCAGAACAGAATTCATATTCAATTTTGAACACCCACAGGTACTAACAACTGATGGTATCACATGCTATATATGGCTACTCTTACAATCCTAAAATGTGTAATTACTATGGTTATGTCTTTAGCCCATGACAGACAGTATATCTATAAAAAGAGGTCTTTTTTGTGTGTGCAACAAATAAGAAAGTTAACAGCTTTAAATGCCACAGTAATTTAGGAAAATAGATGTAAATTGCTGAAGTTTGTCATAGTTCTAAAGGAATTCAGTGATCATTAAAATAAAAAGCTTTCAATTTTTCAAAACAAAAAGAACAGGAAATCCATTCTCTCATTCCTTTCCCATAATGTTCATATTTTCACAGCTAACGTTGAGCTTCTCCTATAATAAAATTATGTTTGAAAGAGATAAGCAAATGCAAGCAGAGAAAATATTTTTCTCAGGAGTGTTACAGTGCTGTACTTTAATGCTGTATTCTAAGAATGAGAAAAGATAGAATTCAGGCTCTGTTTATTCTAATGACCTGAATTTCTCACTCTACACTGATCCATTAATATTTCCATGATTTTTAAAAGTGTGGTATGCCAATCATTTCTTTCTTCAGCTTCTTAAAGAAATCTATCACCTTGCATAAAGAATTAGGGGAAGCTAAAGACAATCAGGCAAGACAGTCCAATTTATTTTCCTCATTTACCAAGTCAGTTGCTGATTTCCCCTGCTTGACTTTTTTCTTTCTGACTTTATACTAGCTTATACACACCATTATAGTGTGTTTGGAAGGCCAGAATAGTCACTGGGCACATGTCTAACACAGTCATTGATCTATTAATAGGAATACAGTTTCAAGGTGAAAGTGTCAGCCAATTTAAATAATTTTCAGTAACAATTAACACTCAAATAAGAATTAACAACTGATCAGACATAGACCTTTCAGAATTGAAACATCAACCCTACCAGCTCTGCAGTGAAAATGGTATTACAGGTAGGGAGAAAATGGCTTTTTAATACCTGACCCTGCTTCCACCTTCTGAATATTCCCTCTTTATGTTTGAGTTTTGACAGGAGCTCCTTGTTCATCCATGCAGGCCTCCCAGCATTTTCGTCCAACTTGCTGCTTGCTGGGGATCAACTTTACTCTTAAACTTTAATTGGGAAAAAATCCAGAACTTCCAATAATGCTGAGACAAGAAGACCTGCCAAACTCATTAGTTACATCTAACAACCTATCTACAAATACAGCGAATTTCATTTTCTTGTCAGAAGTAGCATGCTGCCCGCATCCAAATTACACAGAAAATTGATTCCCTAAGCAGCGTACACCAGTGATACTGCCGAGTTTTACATCAGTACGTGCTGCTTACAAGTCTCTTGCCAGACCAAATGCTACCAGAGAATGAAGAGTTATGCTTGCTAGCACACAAATCAGAAAATGGGACTGAGATAAATTTACTAGTCTAAATCATTCTTTGAAGATTAAGATATAAAGCCTAAATCCAAAATTAGATTCTTGCAGTCTTTCAGAAAAAAAAAAAGAAAAACCTCCCTCTTATTCAGCAGAACTGGGGCTTTTTCAGTGTTTGGAAGGACACTACTACTATACACAGAAAGCTGCGACTGAAGAGCTTCCTCAGAATACAAGAAGTATTTTTGCTCTTTCCTAGCAGATGTAGTTCAACTGTAAAATATTGGTAAACAAGTTTCTGTTTGTACAGTAAACATTTTTCTCATGAGTGCCATCTGACAATATGAAGAAGTAATAGAGGATTTTTATTATGTTTAAGTATCACTTATATCTATTTCAATTTCAAAGGCACCTTAAAGATATTTGTTTGAATCAGTGACTGATCATGCAGTTTGAATACAATTCCTTGCTGAAGTTCTACAGAAGACAAGGATCAACAGGATCCTGATGAGGATCTACAAAACACAATCAATGAACTCAGTTTCTTACATCCATTGGGTTAACTGGCAGGATTAATTCTGTTTTTAACATTGTCTTCTCAATCATTATATTCTTACCTACAGCTTTAGAAAACCGAATAAGGCTATATCCTTCCATGAATAACTTACAAAAGGCTGCTTATCAGAAGACAGCTGCAACTCCTACAAATTTTAGAAGTTCAGCTCTTTTTTTCCTTCAAACCATTTCCAAATTCTTGCAAAGTTGTTTGGTTTTTTGTTTGCTTTTTTTTGTTTGTTTGTTTGTTTTTTGGTTTTTTTTTTCCTTTCCTTTATTCTTCTTCAGAACGAATGGAGGCATTAGCTGTCTATCTCCAGCACCTTAAAAAACTCTGAAGAAATAGTAAGTTTCAAGACTCAGTGCCTAGTATACTGTATTCTAATTCACAAGTGATTATTCTGGAGGTTAAAAAAAGAATTCAGAAGTGTCCACTGCATCTCTAATTTTTCTAATTCCATTTCTAACTAGGATGATATATTTCAGTAGTCTCCTTTTGCTTTCACAGAGTGGAGAAGGATATTGTATAGTTACACTCTATGATCGCAAAGTTTTTGCGCTTATCTCATTTCCTGACACCCCCATCCCCACCACCACCACGTATACACTTTTTAACATTTGGGCATGTCAGACAAAATAAACACAACTATATTCACAATAATTAAGCGCTTTCCAGTGCATCAGGAATGTATACTGCTACATAAAAGTAAAACAAACTAATTGTTTGGTTTTGATTGACTGTGTTACTATATTTGCTCAAAAAAGGAATGCTTAGCTCCTGCAATATTGTCACTTTAAACCAGACCCATGGTAATATGTGTTTTTGTATGAGAATAATACATTAAATTAATAACCACATTACAATCACACAGCTTTAAAATATTTCTTACCCATGGCACTAAGAGGATTCCTTTCATCTTGAAAGAATATTTAAAAATTAAAATATGATTTCACAAGCATTAATCTGTTTCTTGTGCAGGCCCATAAGGCACATTCTAAGTGCATTAATGCATCCCTGAGCTGGTGGTTTATATGATAAGATGAGGTTATAATGAGCCACTTCCTAACAATACAATGTACTTGTGTGTTATTGCTATGTATCTTTGCTTGGGAGCAATTTGGAACTCTCATAAAAGAAACAACTATCAGCAACATAAAATAAAACAAAGTATAAAGTTTTATACTGTTAACCTTTACAGATTATGATTTGTATTATATTTATTACATACATAGCCTCTGCTTCCTTAGCAAAATTTTTCTAAGTCACATGCTCATTCATAAAACATCCCACTTCAGAATCTTTCCACAAGTGAAGATCATCCTGAGGAAAAAAATCTTGTACTTTATAGTGCATGCTTGCTTTTGGAACCTCACAAGTCTTTTCACCAAATAAGTGGTACAGATGAGACTTCATATAAGCTTCATAAGATCTTCATTGGCCATTTAGAGCTGTTAAGGCTCCCCCACAGTTAAAACGGTTCTGCATCTAACTAGTGCAGCTATTCACATCTTAGCATAAAAATTTGAATATTTTAATAATCTAATGTACTAAGAACTGTTACAACGTCCCTGTGACTACTGTCACAAGTAGTACTGTCACAAATAAAGGCCTCAACTACATTCCTTGTTCAAGCATACAGCTACTGTGCTAAAGTACTAGACTGCAAAATACAATCCTTTCATTTAAATAGTTCAACATTCCTACATATTCTTTAAGCAGAAGTTAAAATACTTTTTATGTATACCAGCAAAAAATCGTTTATCTGATGCTTTACCAAAAGCTTCCAGTAGGAAGCGTGCATTCCAGAACTAGTAGCATTTACTGGTTTTGCTGACACAGAAACATAGGGTTTTGGTCATTCTAAAACAGAAATGTTACATTCAAAATAATAGTAACTCTACCATAACAATTGCTTTTCATGACCCCTCACTATGCCACTATAAACTACTTATATCTTTATGTCTCATTGTCCAGGACATGCGAAACTTAACTGAATGCATAATTGCTATTAATATGGAAGTTTTAATGCACCTAATCTCACTTTAAAGAGGCTTATACAGATTATCATTGCCACACCTCCCTGAAATGACCTAGTCTGTAACTGCAAAAGAGACAGAGGTATAGAAAAGAAAGCAAGACAAGGTGGGAGTAAACTCTTTTCATCTCTAATGCCATTTGCTATCAATACAAGAGTAATCCACTCTTGTGGAAGCCTTGCACGCTCTTACAACTCTACCACCTGCAGAAGATGTACTGTGTTCTCCACTTCATATGTGTTAACTGTGCATAGGGGCTACAGCAGTGCAGGATTCATGCAAAGGTGATATAGAAGGAAAGTAATGTATGCAAGTTATGCAGAGCTTACACTGTAAATGACAGAAACTCTTCTTACCAGAAATTTTCCTGACCTCAGTACTAAGTGACCAGTTCATACTGCTCATTAACAACACTGTACAATGACTTCACACCTACAGCATCTGCTCAGGCTTGTATCTCCCATTAAGTCACTAAGGGTGGGGGATGGTTTAATTTTTATAGAATAGAAACATTCCAGGAACATTTGTTTTTCAGTTTACATTTACCATTCCTTGAGGATACCTATGCCACCCTTTATAGCTCTCATGCTACACAAACCATAGTTTATTCAGGATGAGTCTTCTAGCAAAGTGTAGCTCTCCAACAGGTGCAGCAACTGCTTGTTACTGTGGGTACTAGATTTTACTTACCTTCCTAAATTTTGAATCCATCTTCAAATAATGGCTGAATCCTTATCACTGCCACTGCTTCCAGCTTCATATATTTAAATATATTTTTTAGCCAATAATGTCAGATCACACACATCAGAGTGATAGAGTAACAAAGATCCTCCCTTCCCCAGACGATCATCTAAACAACAGGTTACCATTTGCAACTTCTCTTCTTCGAACAGTAAAATTACTTAGGTCAAACTTCCAGGAAAAACCCTCTCCCTTTCCATCTACCCCCTGAGCAAAAGAGCTGGTAAGGAGAAAGAGAGGAACTCAGCATGCAGAGATCTCTTGAGTTCCAGTGAGATGTGCTGTCTCAAACAAAACAACAGATTTCTTTCTCTCAGCACAACAGGGAACCTTTGGGAGATGTGCTGTTTTGAAGCAAAGCAAACCCAATGCACAGCTGTGAAAAAAAGCCACAGTGGGCACAATCAAATCTTTATTTTCTTCAGAATCACATCACATACTTGTTGCTTGTCCAGTAGATTCTTATCAAGAACTGTATCTAAATATAGCATAGAGTAAATACCATATTAAAATATTTTAAATGTCAAAGATATAAAATAATTACAGCATCATGTTGATTACATTTTTATATATCAGTTTCCTTTTCAAAGGTACGAAAAAATCAGTCTTTCAAGACTTGTTGCACTAACGAGCTAAAACTAAGATTATAGCACCATCTACTGATTTAATTCTTATTTTTTACCTAAACTACAATTCTGTTTTCCCATTTAGAACCAAGAATACTGCTAACAGAAAATAAATTTATAGTAATATTGAACCTGTTTTCATAATCTGAGCAAAAACCTCCCAGATGGCACCAATGGTTTTGTTGGGGAGTACATGGTATTCACACATCCCACCAGCTATTCAATAAACTAAAACCAGAGGGTCAAAAAGTTCAAAATAGTGAGAACCAATGTAGAAGCAGCAGTTGCTAAAGCATCAGCCTAAATACTGTTAGAGTCCAGACAGATATCTTTGAAGGCAATACAGTGAGTAAGATTAAAAATAACTTAAAAAAAAAAAAAAGAAGAAAATGTAACTTCAAAAACCCACCCCAAGCTAAAAAAACAAAAAAATGCCCCCCAAGAAGACACACACCCAAAAAACTCATGCAACGTAGAACAGCAGGAGATATCTTAAAAGTGCATTTGAAATCTCTTCTAGTTACTTTTATATTCTTAACCATTCCACTTCCTGTGTTTGCCCCCTTCCGTCTCTACTTTATTCTTATATTGGTTCTTAATTTCTTAATTTTTGAGCATTTGAGAGGGAATTGAGCACTATATTCTTGGACTCTAAATTATCTCTCTTTTGATACACTAAGTCTGGTAAGCATAAGGAGATAATTCACAAAAAAAACCACAAACCCAAACAACAAAACCATTTAGCAGTAATATTGAAGGAAGACATCATTTTAGACTGAAAGTATCAAGTCAAAATATGACAGACATCTGGAATTCCCTATAGACATATAAAATAATATACGGTCTACACGTACAGAATACGGTCTACATGTACAGAATACAATTCTTTTGTGAATTTTTAGTATTGCCTTTTACTAGCTTTTTTTTTGTGTGCACATTTCACGTAGGTGAACAAAAAAAAGATAATACTTGTCCCTGATGGAACAGTCTATGCCAACAGAAGTCCTGATGGCATTCACACCCTAACAACAGCTGTAACACCAGGCAAAATAGCAACAGCACATATATAGCAAATACGTATGCTATAGATTGGGTGAAAAGTGACATTTGATAGAATTTTAACCTACAGACAGCAATGCTAATCACAGAAACTTAATAGTAATAGGTCATGGCTTGGGGAACACTTTAGAATAAGAAAGCAGCATGTCCTAGTTTCAGCTGGGATAGAGTTAACTGTCTTCCTAGTAGCTGGTACGGCGTTATGTTTTGAGTTCAGTATGTGAAGAATGTTGATAACACTGATGTTTTCAGTTGCTGCTAGTAGTGTTTAGACTAATGTCAAGGATTTTTCAGCTTCTCATGCCCAGCCAGCGAGAAAGCTGGAGGGGCACAAGAAGTTGGCACAGGACACAGCCAGGGCACCTGACCCAAACTGGCCAACAGGGTATTCCATACCAAGTGACGTCCCATCTAGTATAGGAACTGGGAAGTGGGGGTGGGGGATCGCCGCCCGGGGACTAGCTGGGTGCCGGTCGGTGGGTGGTGAGCAATTGCACTGCGCATCATTTGTACGTTCCAATCCTTTCATTATTGCTGTTGTCATTTTATTAGTGTTATCATTATCATTATTCATTTCTTCTTTTCTGTTCTATTAAACTGTTCTTATCTCAACCCGTGGGTTTTGCTTCTTTTTCCCGATTTTCTCCCCCATCTCACTGGGTGGGGGGGGGAGTGAGTGAGCGGCTGCGTGGTGCTTAGTTGCTGGCTGGGGTTAAACCACGACACAGCAATAGGACACCACAACTCTTGTAAGAGAAAACGCCTGTTGGTCCTGGTTTGTCCATTTGTCAGATTCATGGGGTTTTACTTACATGAGTAAAGATTCAGGTCTTAGTTAGTAGTGTTTGAATCCCTTGTGCATTCATATTTTGATCCCAATCCAGCAAAAAGTTTGTTTGTTTAAAAAGTAAAAACAAACAAAACACAGTTGACGAATACCAAGTTACCATGAGAAACAACAACAACAAAAAAAGCAAATACTATATTTTGAATCCATACACTATAACCAGAAAACTAGATTCTAAAATTAAGTTGGAAGTATTAAGTGTTTAGTTGGAAGCTGTAAATGCTGCAAAACGTGCTTCTAAGCACAATTTTGTTCTTACTTCTAAAAATTCCCTCTTAAAAACAATTGCCCAACAGTGGCCTAAAGCCAAACCTATGAAGTTGTTCATTAACAACAGTTTAAAAAAGTCAAATAGTTGTAGTCTGTTTACAATGAAGTCATGAAGAAAAAGAAAACAGTACCTGTAATTAATTGTTTGCTCTGACTTTTTTTCCCAGCTAGAACTCTTTCAAAGAGTACATAACAAAAATTATCTACTCCTACTGTGTAGGAGACAAACGTTCAGTAGTGACCCATGAAAAGACGCAGCCCACTTGAATCATCAGTCTCAAGATTTATAGTATTCTCAAAACACTTTTTTTTTTTGTTTTTAAAGAAGGAACTTCATGGATCTACAACAACATTCATAAAGGCTTCTGATGAAATTATCAAAGTACCAATGTCTTGTCAATGAAATGAACTGACAAGGCACAAGATCAGTGAGTGACATAAGACAACTCTACAGCAAGCCAGACATATCCAGATCTTGACAAGAGAGACAGGGAGAGCAGCATTACAGGTCATGCACACAGCTAAAGGCAACTGCAAACGAAGCTTTCAAAACAAAAGCTTCCAGGCACTGCATGAGACTGTAGAGGGACGCTATGAACTCAGAAGTGCTCTGTGAAAACTTGCAATCTAAATGAATTTTAGGAAAAGTGTACCAGACTGTTTACCCTCCCCCATGTACTGCTATTGGAAGCTGTAAGACAATACAAATGCAATTTGCACTTTAACCAGATGTTTCAACCCGAGGCAATGTGAAATTATTTCCTGTTCCTGAGCACTACTTTAATGGATTCTCAACATTGTTAATGCTTTTCTGGAGTGCTACAAGTAGACAGATTTGGCTGAAGAAAAGCATGCATCTTCTACAGCAGTTTTGAAGTATCTCCTTGTACTGAAGTGAGGCAAATTCATCTCCAAATGTTTCAGACATCACAAATCTAGAAAATAAAAGATTTAATTGCATCGTAGAAATAAGATGTGCTTCCTGGGAATCTCAATTGCCATTGAGTAGTACTGATACAGTTTTCCTCCATTTCATCACTGTTTTTTATGTTGACAGCTGAAATATGGAAGTATGCCACTTTCTATGCACTACCCCTTTTGGTTTTCAGGTTCAGCCATGAGGTCTCATGGCCAGGCTCCCTGAATTGCCTGACACTGCCAGTTGTTTTTCTGACATATGCCAGTTAGACAGCTGTGTATGAGTCAGTAAGCTCTGATGCCCCTCGACAGAGTCTGTGCTGTCAGGCTGTTACACATTTTTGCTGACTTGAAACATCTGAAGCTCCTCAATTCTGTCACAACTATGCAATGAGACCACAGACCTCCTCAGAGGCTATAGGTAGAATCTGAACCACAGCTAGAGCTTCAGTGAATGTTCTATTGAAAGTGATCGTTTCCACAGATCATTTTTAACTGATCAGTACTTCCTAACAGAAAACCCTTTCACAAGAAAATATCTTATGAACCCTGGCTACAGAATCTATAAAAACAACCACACCACCAAAAAAACCCACACACAACGAAAGAGCCCAAACATGGTCTGGGTAATCCAGACTGATTGCTTCTGATTAACACCGGCATCTTATATGAAGTCCTGTGAAAAATCACTGCCCTTGTGACATGTCACTAAACTACTGACTCATAAAGAATATTCTCTCAATTTTTCCACCTGATCTGTATTTAAAACCTGCTCTCGTGAGGGAGGTTTAGCCCCACCCCCTGAAGTCCATTCTTCCCCCCCGCCCCCAGCTTCCTCTGTAAAGTAGCTTCTGTGCGCTTATTTTAACCTATGCATAATTGTTATGAAAAGCCAGGCTGAACATGCAACTATTTACATCTGTTTATTTAAACCAATAAGCAATGTAAAAAAACCCCGAACAACTAAATTCAAAAGTATGCTTGGAGTACGCATGGCAGCAGCTGGCGATGTCTGCAAAACATTAATACATTCATTTTTAATTCTCCAAATAAGCATTGCAGACTTGCATTTACAATGTTATCTTTAACACTAATTTTAAACTTCTGTTCTAATGCTTTATGGAGACTCACAAAACTTTTTCCTCTAACATTTTTAAACATGGGGTTTCACTCCTTTCTTCCTACTCTTTTTTTGGTTACAAACGCCATGACACACAATGATCCCGCACAGAACACTTCTCATGTATATCATGACACATGCAACAATGCAGATTGCCAGTTCCACTGCAGTCAAGAAGTCGCATGAGTACACCAAAGGAATTTCTATGTGCTACCTCCAGTATTTTACTATGTGATTGAAGTGTTACCCAACTCTGGAATACTGAGAGTCGTCAGAGGTCATGTCGATCATGAAAGAATGAGCTTCATTCTTCTGTATACTTTAGGACTAAAACACAAAAAGCATGAAATCATTCTGCAGAAACAAATCAGCAAGGACCATTACTCTCTATTTATTCTTTTATTTACCATCAGCATTCTGTATTCCACTCTTTTGCTAACTGCAACAGTCATAATTTGTTTCCTATATCCCTCCCACTGTTAAGTTACTCAGATCCTCCCTCACATTTCTAGCAATTACAAAGAAACATATGCACTTCTGCTATTATCAACGCTAAAAATACATTCACTGTGCATCTACTAAATTTAACTGCTTGTTGCGTTCTAGCAACTTGAGCCTTATTGTGCATATGCTGGTGCAGTTACATTATATTACATCAGTACTCTACCAGCTTGAACTAGCTCCTTACCTGAATCTACAGTATTTGGCAAAGAACTATTTCTCAACGAGTTAGAATTTGTATCACTAATGTTCTGTAAGGAAATTGTATCCTGAATTTGTATAGAATTTTTTTCTGATGCTGGGCTTTTCCTCCTAACACAAATATTTCAGACTTCACATGGATAACTAAAGGGGAAATACTAGACTTGCATCATTCTACAGTCCAAGTTATTCAGCCCAGCCTAATAATCTCAAACAGGTCATTTCCACAGTAAACATCTTGAATTTCTCAGTGGAACTCTTGTAAAAAATTAGAGGATGGCAATGTTTTTGTTTTGTTTTAAGCACAGAAGACTTGTTCTGGGGAAAGGGTCTTGACATTTGAAATGAGTTGTGGGACTTGGAGAGTGAGCTGAGCTTGGCAGAGTGATAAGCTGACTGGCAATAATAGATCAAAAAGTGTAGGAAAAATATGATTCGAATCAGACTTGAAAAGCATTTTAAGGCAGGCATGAAGCATGTATGTTAAGTCAGAGATGTGAGAGAAAGAGCATGGCTCTTTCCTAGAAGACATGGTGTTTCAAGCTCTTCTGTGCCCATTCTGAAAGACAGCTATTGGTGAGAGGGAAACATGTCACATAGGCTTGGCCAAAAGAAGGCCTCCATATATCGGAAGGCCTATTAAACTCAGATAAAAATCTTATTTTTTCATGTTTCTCACCACAAAGCAGAGGTTTAGTTTTGGATGGCTCTCATGACATCAGCATTAGAGGTGACACAGTTGAAGTCTCCTAAAAACTGTAATAAAAAAATCCTGAAGTGGTATCTGTAAGCATAATTTGAAGAATTCCCTTAATGATTCCTTCTCTCAAGGTATTTTCTAATACAGGTGAAGGAAAATTAGAGTACATACTGACAAGAAATTTGTCAGTATTTTCACATATTTAAAAAAACACTGCACTATAACTAACCATCAAGACTATTCAACTGCTTAGATTTTTTTAAGGTGTCAGCTTTTATTCACACTAATTGGTAAAGACAATATTTTTTAGCGTGTTACCTGAATTTCCAGACAGCATTAAAAACACCTCTCTCATCTGAAGTCAGATGCTGAGTCACGATAAACTGGTCCAAATCAAGTGTTCTACCAACAACCAAGTCAGCTGCAACAGATAGAAAAATAAACAAACTGTCCCCCCACCCCCTCCCCTGCCTGAAAGGAAGCAATTTCAGGGAAAATATGGAAGTTGAAAAATCCTATATAAATTTTAATGAAGACAGTTAAACTTCTTTTCACATCTGTGAAATAAGTTTAACAAATGACTCCATTCATTTACATGATGAATGACTACTCATATGCAGGCTCCTCATTATATCTAGCAAGAAAGAAAATAGCTTTTACATGCTTCTGTAGTTAGTATTGTTTTTCCCTTCCCTTTTATTCTGATGTTTAGTATTTGTATTTTCAGTGGGAAAATATGACAGCTATTGTACTCCAAAAAAAGTGATAATTAGTCTTATATGACTGTTTTTATGTTGTCATGGGTTTTCTAAACTCTTTTTCACACAATTACCTAATCCACCGCTGTATGGCCTCCTTAAAAAAGAAACTTTTTTCATTTAAGTACAGGGGTAAAAGGATTTTTCCAGTTTTAAAGATTCATACATTTTAGAAAGACTGTGATAAGGTCAGACTGGACAGATTTAGTTCTTACTTTCTCATGGACCAGAAGTAAGAAACCTGGATGTAGATAAGCATCCTTAATCTAAAATATAAACCTAAACTTCCAAACACTTACCTTGACTTAAGCTTAATAATATTTTAAAGATTATATAAGCAAAGGAAAAATGTTCCAAAACTGCTGGAAAATTGGACACAGCTATTTATCGAGTACCTAACAACCAGCAAAGTGAAAATTCACCAATTATTCCTTTCTAACTTCCTCATTCAGAAATAGCTGGTGATACTTGATGCAGTTACACAAGTGAGTTAAGATACAGTTTTACATCAGCTGAGGATGTCATACAAAGCAGCCCAATAAAACACTTTAAGGGCTAGATTAAGAAGGGTGCATGTGCAAAATTCAAAGCCTCAAATCTCTAGCTAGATTTAAGTACAACTGAATTCCATATGTAACTACAACTTTTAAAGAAAAGGTTCCCAGACACATACATTTATCTCAATGAAATTTCATTAAAAAAAGGATCGCTGTCAATGGCACATACACCCAGGAACATACACAAAAGCAAGACAGAGCAACAAGCCAACACACACCCACGCTGGTGCACACTAAGGCAGGCCTCAGGGGCACACATCCAAGCTCCAATGCTCAGAGGTCAAGATTTACCAACTAGGTGCCCTTCACTTCTCTCAGAGCTTCAGAGCTTACTCGATTTCTTTAAGTAAGGCGCCTCCACCCTATGGTCCCCCGAATGCAGCACTAACCTGTGACAGTTAGGTACAATTTCCTTCTCATCCTGACTTGGAACAAGTTCAGCCTAGGTCCCACTTCTTAATAGTGCCATAGCAATTAGCCTGTTGAACATTGAGGTGAATTGCTGGAATAGAATTTATACTGCTGTCTACCATACAGTAGCTGAGTGCTGATACTAACCACTCCTCAAGACTCATTCACCATTTGCTTAAGATATGATGATACAATGCTGCTTGCAAGAAACATATCATTCAACAACTACCTCTGCCTATAAAAGTATGCAAACACAAAATGATTTTTAATTCTCTGTTTTATTTATTTTTAAAGCATGCAGTTATATTAATGGTTTTATACAGACCTGCCTTTAACTATCATATAGCTAGGCTTGCATATGCTACCCTAATGTTACTTCACTTTTAAAAGCTGTCTAATGACATCATAAGTTATACTAAATCTGCTGTTACTAGCCAAACCTCCCTCTTTCTCTCCCTCCTTGTTTCCCTCCATCCCTCCCTAGTCTTACTTCCTTTTTTTCCCCCCTCCAAACTCAATTCTACTCTCATACTCACTAAAATAAAAGTCGTTCTGGCTGCTAGTTTCTGTTTCAAAAGCTACTTTTTAAAGCGTTACAGAAACAAAACATAGAACATAGACACAATCCTTCAAATACTGCCATGACTTCAGTGCATTTGCATGCTCTAGTAGAAGTCCCAACAAGGTGGCTGCAGTGTGCAGACCAATAAATCTGTACAATCACAGTTCAGTCTCAGGAGGAGGGCTTTTGCCTAGAGGGTTTGGACAACCTCCTGAAAGGACTGCTGATGTTGAGCATCCTGTACCCAAATAATAAAACAAAACATACTTTTCCAACTTCCTTGATGATCATTCTACCTATTGAGCTATAGGCTTACCTAACCAGAGAACTTGTTAACAGGTGGGTGCTACTACTAATTCCTCCATGAACCATTAATAGAAAAAACCCGTAACTAAACTTTAAGAAGCCTAATCAACACGGCTTTGCCAGAGAATATCTACTGAACTGGACTGTACCGAGGGGTTAAATGGAATAATTAATAGATTCTAGAACTTGGATCAAATTTTGCAAGATGGGTACTGAACTGCTCAAAGCCTGATGCGCTTAGGGCATGCACAAACTGAGAAATCTACATATCAAGAGAGCTTTAAATGCAAGAGCTTTAAACATTAGACAGTAGCCGATACTGGTATTTCTACACAAATTTCTGAGATCCTTCAGTGAATCTGGTCCACAGACACTGAAATTCTGCTCCTGCCTCACTTTAGATGGCTTACACCTTTTTGGCACCTGGGCCTTGGGTTTAAAAAAAGTGAAGGAGCGCCTAGGTACCTTTTCAAATTCAAAACTTAAAAAAAAGAATGATGACTTTATGGTGTCATCCTAAGGATACTTAGTAAATAATATTATTCACTACAAAGAACACAGAAACCTGTTCTTGAATACACTGCTTCTGCATGACAGGCCAAGCAATCCTAATAGTATGTGGTGTGGTTAGCTTTTCAAGTTTTCTCTCTTTCCTATAAAGTACCTTAATATTGTCCAAATCATGTAAGTCAATTGGACATCTTACTGTAAATTAAAGCACAGTTACAAAATGAGAACTCACTTAATATTTCTTTAATGATTGCTACTGAATGGAGTTTTCTGCATCATGACCAGGTTGAAATCAGTATTTAAATTAATTATGACAGCCATATAAATTAGACATAAGAGACTTCTAAAGCTAATTAGAGTCTGAGAGTTTTAATTTGATGTCTGTCTTGGTGTAATATCTGCTTTATGGATTAAATTAATAAAATTAAGACTGCATCATTATAAATTTCCACTTTTATAGTTCCGTAAGTTTTACAATTACATGCCATATTTGAATGATAATTGAATGAAACAAAATCATTATGTTCATGTCTGCTTTCCTACAGACTTTAAAATAATATTCCCTATTTTCTTCCATTCATAAAAGTCATAACTGCTATAGTGATCTCAACCTGAAGAGCACTGTACATCAAGGAATTAGTAATCCACATATCGGAGTAAGAGCAGGTCTATGCTGCATGCAGAGCATGGTCTTAAGGCCTGTGCTGCACTGCGCATATCCCCTGACTGCAACATAAACTTGGTGGGCTAATGGTAACACAGGAGCCTCCACATGCAGCTCCCACTTGTTACCAGCAATAACACAACTTGTGTCTTTCGCCTTTATCTAAAAGTGCAGCAACAAGTTCTCATGTGGTCATCATTTTTATTTGAAAGAACAAATAATGAACAGAGTTCTTCTCTTTCAACAAAATCCTATAAAAACTCTGAAGACCAAAAAGTGGGTCCTCTTCATGGACAGAATCTGCAGAGAATGCTATGGCCTGACCAAAGTCTTGTTCAATGCTGCACAAATCAGGGTTCCCAGTACCTGAAAGGATATAAGATAATCTATACTATCATCTCTTTCTTTACAGTTTTAGCTTCAATAAATAGCATTTCAAATATTATGTTCCAGTTCAAGTGCCTCTCTTACTGGGATCATAATGAACCAGAACCTTCTGGTATGAAATAGCTACTGAGTTATATTTAGCAGATCAATATGCCTAATAGTGATTTGGAACCAGGATTTATGTTAAGGACAGCTTGGAATAACAGAAAATACATAAGAATTATAATTAAGCAAAAAGCAGCTTAGGGTCAATTCCAGAGCATGCAGCATTAAGGACAGTGGACTAAGAAAGTTCCCCTTTGCCCCTTAGCTGATCGAGTTCTGTATGCAAACTGTACCTGCCACAATATACAATTTAACAAACTATACATTATGTTCAATTTGATGTACTTGCAAGATGATCAGACATCAAAAAACTGACATATTGAGCATAACATAGTTTCTGATATACGCAAATTGAGATTGTCTTCTACTATCAACTACACTGTTCAGTGCACATATATCACAGCACAGTGTTTTGAAGTAAAACTTTAGGATATTCTGTCAAAAACATACTTGAAGTAAAGAAAACACTTATTTTACTTTTAAATGGGGACGTAACATCCTATGACAGAGGATCACAGTCTTGGCTTGAAGATTTGCTTTTGACATTTGTGTTTTCACAGGCAATTAAAATTTAATTTGGCCTACGATGAAAAACAAATCCTTTTATCCCATAGTTGCAGTCACAAGAGGAACATACTGCATTAGAAAGCAGCACTGTAGCTTAAGGTTTCATATTTGACATTTGTGACATCGTGAAAAAAATTTAATTGATAGGAAAGTTTATGCACACTCAACTCATCCTTAAACTTTCCTATCTATTAACTAAATGTGATGTCACTAGTGTTTCAAGATATAAACTATCAATTCAGATTTTAAGCAGAATGTTTAAAGTGAAGGCTACCTTTCCATCTGAAATTCTTCGGCACCTGATCATGCCAACTAAAAGCAAAATAATAATGCTGGAGGCATTGGATGAATGATAAATGCAGAAGACAATTTAATTTATGTAATAAAAAATTCTCTATATCCCAATCAAGTGTTAGGATATGATTGATTAGCTACTAGTCAGAAGTGAATCTACTGACATTTTATCAAAACCTGCAGACCACCTTTCCAATTCATACTGAACAACTTTTAAAGGACAAAAACTTTCTGTTTCCAAAAAATCCATCTCTGCATCAGCATTTTCATACTGACAAATAAACTGAAAATAGAAAGTGCACACATAGGGGTAGTCAGTTACATAGCATCTGGATTTCTACAAGTGAAAGTAGAGGCATTTACATATGGTCATCTGTCCAACTTTGTTTCAATGATCTAGGACATCAAAATGATGGATAAAATTGTATGCGAGCATCAAAGGGAGCTATTTAGTGACGTCAACAGGCTCTCATTCTGAAAGTCACTAAACAGTAACACCCACTGACAGAAGATCTTGGTAGTTAGCATTCATTATCCTTGAACAACATTCTTCCATATTGGGCATGTTGCATTAATCTCCTTTTTCTCTAAGTAAGAACTTACAAACCCACAAGAATATCATGAGGGAGTTGAGTCCTTTTTGCTATGAACTGAAATTGCATCAGAAATATTCTAGAAATCAGCATTTCTGCTGATTCATGAGAAGAACAGCCAATCTCATCTCAATGAAACTATCCATCTTTATGATTTTGCAGCACACTCTCACACACACAAGCTGCAAATTGGACACATGCAAACATCAGGCAACAACAGCAAACTTGTTGACGTTAGATGAAATAAACGGTACACCTCAGGTGGTCCAGAGAACAATATATATAAATGGGTACTAAAATCTACCATTCTAAATATTACGTATGCATTACTTAAAAATACTATTAGTATTTACTTTATGCTATAAGCCATTCCTTGTTTCAATAAGTGGCATCTTCTTCTTTCTGGTCTTTATATTTTTAACCACCACTGAAAAAATCCTGGAGGTTTCAAGCACATACTCAAAGAAAAATCAACTATGGACTGAACTATCCTCATTTTCAAATCCCAGCTAAAACCTGCCATGACTTTGTATTCTCAGTGTGCTCATGAAACCAGTCCCAATAAGTGAGTCTCTCCTATTGTTTTTTTGCGGGCAGAATTGTCCAATAATTGAGTCGATCTGCTGCATCTTCACTACAATTCAAAGTCTGATTCCCCCCTTCAGGGGACAGACGTGTCTGGCACAAAGAAGGTAATATATTTCAGTTGCCCCATTAGTGAGATTTCTGTGAAAACCCTAGCAAAGTTATTGCCCAGAGTAAGCATTAGAGTTGAGAACCAAGTATGCTCAGCCTTCCAAAGACATCTTTTTATGGGCTTTGCAATTTGTTTGCTTTTCCTTATGAGTGGATCTGAATTAGGTCTGATTCTCTTGGCTTCTTCCAAATGTCAACTCAGCATACAGGTGGTCTTTCAATTACTTTGGATGGCCATTTCTTGAACAGTACATCTTGTTTTCAGTGGAGCTGCAAATCATGTATGCAATTCAGAGGATTTGTGCAGTTTATGTCCATTGCACTCAAGGTTAATTAGAAACGTTAGTAAGTTTAATCACTAGGAACTCATTTGCTACTGATGTGATGTCACCTGTAATTCCATATACACCCCATTGTAATTTAGCATTAATTAATGCCCGTTTATACAATGGCATTGCCATAAATCTCAACAAGAGTGATGTATTCTGGGATAAAAGCTTATTTATGACAACAGATCCAAAAACATAATCACTGTATCATTTTAAAATATAACAATATGATATTTTGCTTACTGTACCAAATGAAAATTATATAAAGTGAAAATTGGCAAAGAATTTGTTGAGCTCTGAAAATTACATAAAACATTAAGAATACAGATTACTGTTCTTTTACATGGATGACAGGAAAGTCATATCTGTTCTTATCACTCTGCTGCAATAGGCAAAGCAGCTAAATTTTCAATAATAATCATAGAGTAACAGCCATATTCATGTAAAATAAAAGTATTTTTCCTCATGTAAAATGCTATTAGCCATATTTGAAGGCATTATGTTCAGATATCATTTTTCCATTTCACTAAATGACAGCCATTAAACGCAATGGCAACTGCATGACAGGGATATTTTTATTACTTCAAAAGGAAGAAAAGGATTAAAATGAGTTTATTCAGAAGTGTGATTTGTCAATTTTTTCTTATCAAGGACTGTGTGGGACAGCTTTAAACCTAAACACTGTGATCTGACCTCCTATTTGAATAAGTTAATGTGATCCAGTGTTCTTAGAAAAGTAGTGAAACCTATCTTTTATATGCAGAAGTCCCAGGAGGAATTTATGCTTTTATACGGTCAGCTGCAAGGTGCCATTTCCTTTTCATCATTCCTGCTTTTATCATATTGTCGTTCTTGACAGCTTAGAGGTTCTTTTTAGAATCTAGTATATGAGCAACTATATACAGACATTTTTTGTACGAAGGATTTCTTTCCAGCCTCCTAGGTTTTACAGTCAAATAGAATTCTGCTGCCAGAAATCCCTCTCATATTCAAGAGGGACTAATCACCATATTTGATAGAGCAAGCATCTTACCTAAACATCAAATAGAACTATAAATGACTACTTTGGAGCATTAAAGAAGGATTTTACACACATCAGGTTCTTGCATTATATATCCTAGGAACTGTAGTGAAAATTATTTCATATATGTACATACACAGAGAGAGGTAACATCTAGCTGGACAAAATACTAATCATTAGGGATTTACTTGGAAGGATTATCCTCCTCCCAGCAGCTGTTTTTCACAGGAGATCCTATACAGTTCATAGCTTTTTTTGGTTTTTAACCTGTTCTCTGCACATATTCTCCCAATTGCTTACACTAATTTACATTTAAAAGCATTTATATTAAAAGTTGTAATTTAGAGCCCATTACCTATAAACAGAAAAAAGTATACATTTATTTATTACCTTTTGTATACCACTATTTTAAAGCTCTTGCATCTCTTGGCTAACTTACTGGATAAGCCTGTTCTTTTCAGGGTAGAAAATTATCAAGACGGGAACTGAAAGTTATGCAGGCCAACGTTCTCAGCTAACCTGGATCAACTCTGTTGACTTCAACAAAACAAAGACAATTTCTGTTAGCTGCAAATGTCATTCAGCTGAAAGTGAGCAGAATCAAATAGTTACAAAGACTAATACTGGAATTTGGCCATAAAGAGCAATCTGTGACAGAAACCTTGAAAATGTAGTCTCTCAAACCAAACTATTCACAATTATGTGTAAAACTTTTTTTTTTTTTTTTTTTTATGCAATAGTTTTACACCACATAATGTAAAGTGTTCCATTTTTCAGTCTGTAGGCCAAGTAGGTATTTTGGTATAGAACCATGCGGGTAAAAAGAGTTATTCCGATGACCTCAATTAATGAAAAGACTAGTGTGGAATAACAGCAGAAATACACATGAACCATATCTTTACTGATTTCTTCTGATGTTAATTTGCTATTACATATTCCAGAATTATTATGATATTGAAAACAGACTTTTCTTGAACATCTTTGCTACTCAGGACCACAGATGAATATTTTATGCTCAAGTTCTACCTAAAAATATAGCCTATTTCTAACTCTGGGACAGACGCTTGGTAGCCAAAAACATTTTCACTGAATCCAGTTCAGCTATTCTGATTTGAACCAGAGAAGAAATGTATAATTCTTAAATTCTCCTATTAAAAAATAAAAAAGGACATAGAAATTATGAGAACACAAGCGTTAAGATACATTGTTATTACACATCATAACCAATTCCTTTTCTGTTCAGAGTTTGCCTTGGTCCCATGTGGAACGTGACATTTCAAAAGATAAATCAACCATACTATACCATCCAGAGGGAAGCACTTCTAGGCATTCCAGATAGTACACTACAATCAAATTTCTGTGCCTCTCCATAGGTTTACTACGAAAACCAGACATGAAGGGGTCACATAGTAAAGACTAACTTTGTCTATGGGTTGTCAGAGAAAAGCTTTTAAGTACACTTTGCTTTACAATTTGTTTCAATTCTTGACAAAGTGGAAACACCTATTTACAAAAAAAAAAAAAAGCTGTTAACTTGATGAAGCACTCCCCACTAGTTTATACTAGCTGATTTCTTCTGCATTTTATAATTTGGATTTGAACATGTATGCTCTGAAACCCTCATGTCCACAACTCAACAGCCAATCTCAGGTTTTACGCATGCAGCAAGATACAAACAATGTAATGTCACTGTTCAAGATAACGAACAATATGATCTGAGCACATTAATTCTTTGCTAACCAAATGTAAGCCAGAGATTAGTGGAGACACCCAATTAAATATTCTTCTTGAACATTAAAAAAAAAAAGTCAAAAACCTTCAGAAATGCAGTCAGCTGACGAGAGATGCAGAAACTAATCACTACAACAGCGAGAGGACATTTCACAAAGACAACTTTTTTTTTTTTTTTTAAACAGTGCGTATATCAAGCAGAAAGAAACTTACCACCCACTTTTTCTTTCTAGTGCACACCTTTTCTTGTCCTTTATTCTGCACTTGAACAAGCAAGTTTTCTTGATCAGCTAAAGGAAAAGGACTGCCAACTCTCAAAGCTTCTAATGGATTTGTAGGCTTGCATTCTCCACTACTGAAGTAATGTGTGTGCACCTACATATGTACAGGGGTACAATACAGTTGTCACTTAGGATTCCTTTCATAAATCATGTTGTCAACAAAAAGTCAAGTAATATTTTATAGATTCCTACACCACACATAGCATCAATGGGATATTATAGATTTTTTTTGTGTAATGTAGTATTACCATCATCAATATACCACAACTTAAACTACAAATTACAGTTTTCCTGTACTAGAAAACTGCAGCAGCTTACACCGAAGTTTCCATCATTGAAAATTACTTCGCCATTACTGAACTTTTTGTACAATGCCAAAAGTCTGTTATTAGAGCATACTGATTACTGTATGGACATAACACAGTGGTTTTGCACAGATCACCATCTTAGGTGTCAAAAAGCTATGCCAATGATAAGCAATTTAATTGAGGTAATTAATATGCTAAGTACTTAATGACCTTATGGTATAGGAAACGCACAAAGGTAAGTTCTGTAAATACACTTCAGTATTAATAAAGTTGAAAGTAAAAGCTAACAAGCAACTTAACAACAGAATGATGTTGACAGTGACCTTTATATCCATAAGATAATTTGCAAAACAAATAACCCTTTTTTCACAAGAGTAGCCTTAATTATTGTAATAGATCCATTTATTTCATGAGGACACCTATTTTACAAGTAAATGTGTATTTTATTCAGAATTCCTTTATCAAAGATTCATTTATCAGTATGCAGATATTCCATCCAAAGCTAAACAATCTTACTGAACAGTATTTACATCAATTGTTTCACATTTGTACTTACCGACAAGATTTAAAACTTATAAAAAGCTTAATTTTAATCAAAGAAAACAGCAAAGTCAGACCTATCAGGTTTGATAGCTTTACAGTATAAAGTGAGTAAGATAAATTACTTACTCATTGACTAAATCTTTTCTAATCATAATTTGTGTATGTGTTTGGATTTTGCAATTTAGAATGACAGCAGTACAGCCTGTCCAGAACTAATTGCTATAAATATGCCAGATGTTGTAAAAATCTGGACATATTCATTGTAAGGGAAAATGAAGCAAATAGTATAAGAATGCAGAAATGCACAATTTAATGGTGTAATTTATATTTCTGGCATTATAGGTCAAAGAAATACAGTAAAAATACAGAGCATTTATTAATATTGCAAAAGGTTATTTCTCTTTACAATTTTTTTTAATGTCTCAACTCTTAACAGAGCTAGGCTTGGCTATAAATTTGAAGGCTTGCTCAAAGGGCACTAGCCCATGAAAAAAATAAAAACTGCGTGCATGTGTGCACATTTGCACTAGTAAGGTTGTCCTATTTTTACTTCTTATTATAGCTAAGAGCACATCTATTAAAGAAAAAAATAATTAACACTCTGCAGTCCTTAAGATATCCTGTATCACCCATATTTAAGTCAGAAATAAAATCTGAATAAACTCAACTGAATTCAAGCACTGACCACAAGTAATTACTACAGACACACGGGAGTTGAGTTTTGAACTAAATTCTGTTTCCCCTATAAGCTTTGTCACATAAGAGAACCCCAAGAACACATGAAAAGCAATGGAATATACCAAATATACTGTAACTACTTAATATTTCTAATGAAGAGGCAAGTTTTACAAGGAGAAAAATTACAAGGAGAAAATTTCAGTAATTTAAAGTAGGTTTAGTACAGAGAACATACTATCTTGGCATGTCACTGTAAATTCTGAGATACCGAATACATCCTAACTGGCTAGTATGTTATATGCCACTACGTTCTATTGTTTAAAGACAAGAAATGGAATTGCATAGGTATAAGCTATACATCGTTAAACAGCTAGTGGAAATTCTGCTTTAGGTTAAATAATAATTAAACTCCTGAGCCAATAGAATTAGTTTTATTTCCCTTGTCTTCAGTTATCATGTGATTAATTACCACCAAGCTTACAAACTTTAAGCTCAAACATTCCTCTACTACTGTTACAGGCGTAATGCTAAGGATCAGGGCCAGAAACAATGAAATTACTACCTACAGGATATTGTTGGCTCAAGTCAGACCATACAACTACTACAGATATCTGCATGTCATGGTTTATTTTAAAGAAAGGCTTCTTTTACTGTAGTTTTGAAATGCTTCCAAACCACAGTCTGGTCCAGCTGTTACAATATTTTTTTTTCAGAACACCAATACATACATTCAAAATATTTACCAACCATTATCATAGAATCTTTGCATTAGTTGCCTTCCAGGGCCCAAACCTATACAACTGGCAAGACAAATATTCATTTAGCACTCATGGTTGCTTCTTAACCAGATGCTTTAAACCCAACACACTCCTTTACGATGTTCAGGGGGTGTTTCCCCCTTCAGATATTTTGCTGCTAATACAGAATACCAAATAACCTCCAAATGCCTCATTCAAGCCCACAGTCTGTTCGGAACATAACATTAAAACTGTGTTTCTCCCATAGAGTGAATTGGTTGTGAAAACAAAACAAATAACACTTTGAAGTTAAATAGTCAGCTCATCATTAATGCAGGGACAGAATGCACAGTGTCAATATCTTTTTAAAGGTATTCCTCCAGGAAGCATAAAATACATGAAGTATTTTGAGAGCAAATCTGTCAAATATCTAGATTTCACACAACTGTAAAAAAAGCGGTCTGAACAATCTACACTGGAGACAACAAATGTGAACAACAGATCATATTTGTAACTGACATTGACCTGCATCTAAATTCGGTCACTCAAAGTTTACCAATAAAATCCTGGCTTGAACATAAATACATCTAAACCCACATTATACGAAAACAAAGTTCAATAATGAAGTGCCCTTCGAAAGCTTTTAGTGTCCCTAACTTAGCTTTTGATACAAAACACATTTTATTCTAAGAATCTATAATCCACTTCAACTCTTTAATGGTATCTAGATATTTGGCTAAAGGAGTAGTAATGGTTTCTCCAAGATGTGCAGACAACTTCCTCTTCAGTCCTGGCAGGCCCCTTCCTTTGGAGTGCCACTTGTTCATGACAGAAAACTGACCAACTCCTGCTGCTTCAGCAGGAGCAACCCAAGGGCAACGAGTCTCAGGCAGTTAACTCAAAGATCATAAACACTGAATTTAAATGGTTATTTTATCTAGGTCTATTATTTTGTATTCTCTTCATAACTTTACTAGACTACAATAGGCAAGCTTAATGTGATAATTAACTTACATAAGATACCATATCACAGACTGTTTTCCTGATAACAATGAATGATTCCTAAAATAATTCTTTCTATTCATAAATGCATTTCAAATAAGTCTTCTTTAACTTTAAGAAAAATATAGCTAAGAGTGAACCACACTGTAGAGAAGCTTGCTGAAGAAACACTGTTTTGAAACTCGTACAGATTCTACCGTTGTTATTTGGAAGTTAGTATTGCACTGTTTGTTATCAGTATTAGTGAACTCTCTCAATCCACCAGTATATTAGGTGCTTCTAATAAAACGAAGGGGATAAAAAGCTGACATCTGCATTGTTTGGAGCAGAAAAATAAGATATTACATTAATAACTAAGTTACAAATAAAACACTACATATGAATTGGGTATTTGCCTTTTTTTTTTCACTTTCTGATCAAGTCCTCCAGTATTTTCCTCACTGTTACTTTATGAAACAATTACAGTCTTTAGCTTTTCATCCTTCATAACTCTGCCTAAAATGCAGAAATTATGATATCAACACTAATTAAACAGAGAGAATCAGTTTCTTGAATTGCAAAAGTATACATATTACAACTGGTATTATCTGAAGGACAAGTGTACTGTAAAGCACCATTGAAACAAGTGATTTTTAGTGCTGTGTTTCCTATTACCTGTGTTTAAGTTCTAAGCAAGGAAGAAATTCTACATACTTTCACAAAACACCTGGTAACTTATCCAAACTCTTGTCTGACAGGAATGGTATATAAACATCAAACTGAAGACATTCTTGCTACAGAAGCTTGACAAGATCACGCAATACTATCAACAAATTGGGAAATGCAAGTGGAAAGCCGTCAGTGGTTTGTAAGAAAGTTTGGGAAGATGTCATTATGGAAAAAGGAGATGAAGTAGTTGGGTATCTTCTGGGACCATCATCAATCATATGCTAGCTTTCCCTTAAAATCAAAAACATAACAGCTATCCTACTGGGTCTCAAATGCAGTGAAATGAGGGGAAAAGTATGGGGAAAGCTATACTTGAGGACGAGGAAGAATGAAGATTGAGAACCTGGGAAGTCTGCCTTATCTCAAGAGAAAATATTCACAAGCACATGTTGTCATGAGAAGGACTTACTCTGCTAGGGATTCACAAGATGGTGCTAAGAAAAAGAAAATGTTTCTTCCGTAAAGGGACAGGACACACAGTAGAACAGATCTCAGATCTAAAGATGTTAAAGGATTCTTATGTTCAACTACTTTTCAGTGTGGAAAACATAAGTTTATAATTATTTTTTTTAATATTTCATCCTAAAAGTGACTTCACTCAGGCATCAATTCACTGATTCAATGATTGATTACAGGAATCAACCTCTTCACAAGATGTATACGCAAAAATATTACAGAGAAATTAGTTAGGCATTTTAAAACTTATTACTAATTTTATTTTTCAGCTGAAGCATAACATTAATAAGACTACAGTCAAAGGCTAAGAACATATGTTATTTGATGTCTTAGATGAATCATGCTATGCAATAGATGTTCTGAAGTCTCATTTTTAAGAGGATCATCAGTGTGAAAGCTCTTAATACACTGCTTTACTCTGTCAAGATTTCTAATACCTCCAGCTAGACTGCCTGATACGCCTCAAGGTAGATCTTCCTTGTTCTCACACAATCAAACACATACAGCATGATAATGAGTGCATGAAAGACTGACATACATAAGGTGCCCCCTGCGAAACATTTCTCTAAAGTCTGATTATTCCAGGACCCGAGCATAACAGTCACAGTTAATGATGTCAGCTGCCACAGCATGATGCCTCAGGCATTCCTCTCCAAGGTCATTCAGCAGCATTTTGTTTTTCACATCTATGTTTATTATTACATTTAAGCACAAATGCAATTATGTCCAGACTTCTGAGGTTGCATAATAGAAGCCACTAAACATGAAATCACAGAATGCAGCAATCCTTACACCTACAAACACACAACACTTCTGTTTCTCCCTCTAAAAATTACCATATCACTTTTAACATTATTTTATTCTTTGGTTTTACAGCACTTACAGCAAAGATCACTCAAAATTGCACCTCCCTGAAACGAGTAATGCCTAACCCTAAGAATAAGGGTTTACAGATTGACAGTTAAACAGCAGGTACACATGAATGAGAAACTGTGGGAGTTCAAGGCCTATCAGCGATCCAAGGCTAACATACATAAAGACTTACTACTGCAACAATTTCTTTTTTAAAAGGGGGGAAGGAAAATAGAAGTAGAGTCACAGTGAGCAGACAATTAAGAAGGGGCAGTTAAAGTAATGGCCAACTGAAATAGCTCCAGTGAGGAATGAGCAGTGGTACTTTACCAGGACAGCACACTTAAGACAAATACATTTTAGACAATTATTTTATGTCTCATTAAGAGCGAATGCAGGATTCTCTGCCCTCAAGTATTCAAGGAAAGAACTAATATTCCACAAAGCAGAGTCCTACATGTTCTTAGAAGTAGATATAAGCTCAGCTAGGGAGGCAAGGAAGAAGAGGACTTTGTTTTGTTTTGCTTTATTGTTATTTCGGTTACATTCCTGTAACATTTTCATTTAAGGTCTTCAAAGATTTATTGAGAATAACAAACATACTGGACACTTGTCTATCTAGCAAGACCTATTCTTCAAAGATTTATGCTGGCTGTCTAGGAAGAATAGTCTGAATGTCCTCATAAAACTCAAAAATATACAAACTAAGGTCTATTTCTTTTTAAAAGAACTGCAACTGATTTCTCTTTTAAGTCCTATTGCTGCATATCAAAGTGTTCCAGAGCAAAACACATCCCAGACAAATAACAACTGCAGCCAATTGCTACAGTTTCAATCAGCACTAAACAAATGTTTAACAGCACATGTACTCGCTGCCCATGGGGCTTTCAGTAAATAGTAAAGTGAAATATGTCACAAGTAAACCAGCAGAAATTTCAAAATACTTCTCAGCTGTGGAAAAAAGATAAAGCATAGATAAAGTCCCACAAAAGAACTTTAAGCTATTTTGTTCAAACCACAGGAAATCATCAAGATGAAGAGAGAAGCATGTAATACTCTGGATGCAGAATCTCACTAATTGGCTTATACATGTCAAGAAGAGCATGGAAAAGAAACAGCACAGAAACCACTGTTTCAACTCCCACACGTGTTCTTAGGCTCAATGAAAGAACGAGGAAGTCTGCAGTCATGATGTTACTGTGCACAACTGAGAAACAAATTGTGACAGACATTACTACCATGTAACAAAACCAAAAAATAGTGAAGTTAGAGGTCATGTTTGCTCTCTTGCTGGTAGCACAGAAAGGTCATTATAGAAAACAACATCAAAGTATTTGCTTTGCTAGTACTTTGACACTGTTTTCCCCAATACCATCCCTTACAAGAACGGTTCTGTTAATTTTTAGGCACTCACGGTGCTCAGTTTATGCTCCAATCTCTTTCTTCCTTTATGACACTTCTTGGAAAAGATTTCCTTTTTCACTTTTGAGGGTTCTGGAAGATCGTAATCTGCTGTCATGCCTCGTTAAGTATCAGATTCCAGTGACTAAGAGTGTGTGGGTTCAGATGCACTGATATAGAGGGTTTAATCCTCAGGAAAGGATAAACAAAAGGCTTCTGAACACTCGATTTAGAAGATGGCAAGATGAGTTTAACACTTATTTTCTTTTATGACTTCTACCCCTTCTCCTCTTAGGGGGTTAAGCTTTTTGCTATTTAAAACCTATTTTTCATACTTCATGTAACATAAGCCCAAGTTTCTGAGAAAACTCATAGCAGTCTCAACTGTGCAGAAGGTATGTGTGCCATGCAAAATAAAAATGGTATGCAAAGGTAAGATTGTTAAGACAGGGAGAGCTAGCAGCTTAAGGATTCAAAGGGGAAATACCAACATCAAAAGCTAGAAAACACTAAGGGGAATGCATGGTGTGTGAAGAAAACAACATCCATTATGTGTATCAACCATTATTTAAACTTTTATGTTGCATATTTCCAGCTCAGAGAGCCTCTCCAACCACGACAGAAGGTGCCTGAACAAAGTGACTGAAAGAAAGGAAGCCTCTGTTTGTACCTCTGTTCCTTCTTACTACTCAGTCCCCAAAATAAAGCAGAACTCTGATTGTAAGTAAATGACACTTAAGGTACTACACATGCACAGAAACACACATTCAGTTGAGTCCCTTCACCAAGGCGAGGATGTTGGAAGGAATGGCCTAGCCAAATGTTATCAGAAGCAGGCATTGTATTGCATTAGTGTTTAGTATTTAGATAATAATGTATTAACAGCCAGGCAAAGGATTCTTTTGTTAGTTAAAACACCAATCCAAAATTAAAACTAAACAATTTTGTAATACTTCTTCTCACAGAGATCCATTAAAAGCCTAAAAATAGAATCAATTCCTCTACAAATCCTCAAGATGCTTGTGGTTTATAAGCCACAGCCACTGAAAGAAAGTGGAACATGGGTAAAGTCATTCTTAAAGGATATTTTTGTAGATACTAAAATATTTGACATCTTAGTATCTACAAAATATGGTATATCCCGAACACACAGTAACTTATAATGTCCTGTGGACAACCATATATAAACTTATTACATTCACCAGAAGCAACTCTTGCCTTGAGTTACTGAAGGGCTATCTCCACCAGAACTTCACACCTTTCCTAAAATCTGATATTCTCTCTCTCCCACGCAAAGCACCATGTCCAACATCACAACAAACTGGAAACATGGCGTGTATATCAGGACAGGAAGCAAGAGGTCCCTGCAGAATACAGAGGAGACCATCACCAGTTAAAAACAGAGCTACCACCGCTGCCCACATTGTAAGCTTACTCAAGCTATACGACTAAATTAGAATGGAGTCAAAGTAGTGAAGTTCAAGAGTGAGGAAATAAAGTAATTTAGTCTCTACCTAAGAATTTGTCATTTCTTTTTAATGTATATGTTTGAAATAGGCTACTTCAACCTCTAACTTCATACATTTGCAGACTGCAATGTCACTGTGTTTTATGCACTGTCAAAATATATTTATTACAAATATTCCAGCAGAAGATACAAATATGTAGTAGTAAAAAACAAAAGTAATGTTAAACAAGACTGCGCAAACTATGGAGAAAAGGATCTAAGGGACCTGCTTCTAGGGATATCACAGAATCAGCGAGTTTTTCTGTACAAACGAGGTAGTTTAATTTGGATATTCCTACCTCAGGATTTCTGAGAACAGATGGCAAGACAGAACAGTATTTTGTCTATTAGTCCAGCAAAATAATTGAAGCCTCATGTGCAAAGAGAATAAGAGAATATGTAAATTCACCAGGTGATAGTTACAGACTAACAATCAGGAAAGCCTAATATACCTAATGAATTAGCACAGTTACAGAGGAATAAGTAAATAATGAGGGACAACATAAAAAAATCAAGTAGTGCCCTTACTCACCCCAGCACTGAAGGGAAACTGTCATTGTTAATATAAAATAGGCATTCATACCAAAAATGAATTAAAAAAGCAAAACAAATTGAAGTAAAGAAATTTTGTGAAGTTTTAAGTATTGAACAGCAAGTGCTACAATTCTTAGTTACTAAAACATATAATGCTCTTCCATCTGAAGCTCTGTTTTGCATTGCATACAATATTTGTTTGCCAGGTAAAATGATTACCTTGTATTAAATGCAAACAAAACACTGCCACTAAGGGAGACACCACTATTTTAGAATATATATCAATATGTATACATATATTTTTAAATTATGTATCCAGTTTTGCTTTTAGTTGTAGAAACACACACAAATTGCCTTCCTCCACAACCCAGAATTACCGGTCCACTGAAAAACACCATCCCTGGGTTGGGTTTACTTGCAAGAAGAAATTAAGGCTAGAAAGGACAAAAAGAAACTTACCTTTAATGAATTACTAATACCTAGGACTAACTGAACTAGTTTAATGAATTAAAGTAACTGTGGTTATGTACAAGTAGCTAATCTATAATCCTAGGATCATTGTTATCTTACTCTCCTGACATATATTAATGAAAATGAGAATGAGAGAAAAAAGACTGTATATTACTCTCTACTTAAAAGACACATCTCACTCCAGTTACTGGAACATAAAAAGCAATTAACCTTGTAGTGCATTAACAAAGTATTGCATCTGAAACCTCCAAACTAAGTAATAAAATGTTTTCAACATCAGTGAAGTTGGGCTATGTTTTTTAATAGTACCTGTAAGGCTAATTTTAAACAATGACTAAGATGATATTAAAATTTAGGAAAGATGCAATAAAAAGAAAAAATATAGTCAATCGGTATAGCTTACAAGTGTCCATGTAGGGTGGTACAGGGAATAAAAGGTGCATCATGATAATAATTGGAGCATTTAAAGATCTAGTTCAAGGAGATTATATTTTCCTTGTAAGAAAAAAAAAAATCTCATATCAATTATCCACCTCCCTTTCATTGCATGAGAGCCAACGAGCCTACAAACATTTTATTGTAAATATATGAACTAATAAAGCATTAAATGTTGAACTTGACTTTTTTTATTGTGCAGTCTATATTTCCCTTAATCATTTTATTTATAATGAACCTCAATCTTACAAAACCTCAGTGAGTGTTAAAAAGAAAAATTAATTTAACAGTACATATTTTACTGCCCTATACCCTTATTTGCGAACATTTGCTGGTATTGGTTTTTAATCAATAACTAACAGCTAAATTAAGTTAAAGTAACAAAATTATGACAAAGGGGGGCGAGGGGGAGTTGTGGATATGTTGTGATAGCTGTACTAACCAAATAATTCACATCATTCCTATAAAGAAAATAGATCATAAAAAAGTCTGTGTGACATACAGATGAATGGTTCTT
The DNA here is from genome assembly GCF_900496995.4 of Aquila chrysaetos chrysaetos. Lineage (NCBI taxonomy): Eukaryota > Metazoa > Chordata > Aves > Accipitriformes > Accipitridae > Aquila > Aquila chrysaetos. Next base: position 9,025,778 of record NC_044012.1, read on the forward strand.
TGGAATTCTTTTAACTGAGGCAACTTTCATCGTGATCCATTCTAGGACAACAAATCAAAATGGTTAATATTATTAGAAGTTATACAAAAAAATAGCCCAGATATACTCTTATTATTTATTCTCTGACTTCTGCTTTGATGAAAACAAGTATTTTAATTTTTCAGTTTTAGAAATGTTACTCCTATCATTTGGTTTCTGATGTAAATCCACTGTTACAGTGTTACTTCAAAATGTCTGGTTAGAGGGACAAATCTGGCAAAGCAACGAATGTTTAATTCACCTTGTTCACCTGACTAGCTAACAACATTGAGTAAAACACTCAGTCCTATGAGTTCTTTAAATGCAGCCCAAAGATTGTCTTTTAGAATCTCATCCATGAGATAAACAGAACATTAACAGAACAGGACGAAGAATAAAAGACAGTTTTCTTGTGTTTCCAACATCGCTTTGTGTCATGACTGATGCTTTCACCATTTGTCTAGTTCAGCAAGGACAATAGTTACTGCTCTATTGCATCAGCTGTACTGTGGTGCAACTTTACAGTATGTTGGTACTATAGAGTGTATTAGAAGTTGCAAATTCCCAAGTAATTTCTGTCTTTCTCAGTATGCCAAAGCACATATCTAAGAGGCTGCAGAGGATCCTTCCCCTTTTGAGGCTTATATTCAAACCCTACACTGAGTAGCCAAAATAATGTATTAAAAGTTATTCCCTTATTTCATCACGGTTATGGAATTTTGCACAACCATTCTATGCTGGCATTAAAACAACACTTCCATTGACATCATAACCATTCAGCCACTTGCACTGACATTGTAATGACTCCTCTGGGGCTGTTACCACATCGATGGAAGTATGAGAGACACTTCATTGACACTGTAACAGCTCCAGTGCCTGGAACGTGATGGTAATGGCTCCTCAGGGGCTGTTACCGTGTCAGTAGAAATATATATGAGACACTTCCATTGATGTTATAAAAGTGCTTACACCAGTATCGTAAGTAAAACACCCAAAATTTGGCAATAAAAATGAAAATATCAAGCTAAACAAAAAAAGGTTAAAGTGCTCAAGGAAAACAGAAATTTTGAGGAGACTTTTGTGTTTGTTTCAGCTTCACTGAAACATGTTCATACACACAAATACTACTAAAAACAACAAATAAACACCCACGTCCTCCCAGATAAGACATCAGCAGGCACAGATGAAGAGTGCCTAAAACTGCTCCCCATCTTTAAAACAATAATGAAGGTACCAGACTTTTATGAATTATACTTATAATAAACTTTAAGTTACTTCTGTAGCAAGAAATGTTTTAATTAATACTTCATAACTTCAAGAAAAGTAATGAATGGTTAGGAGTCAAAATAAGTAATTTTCGTTCTCTGTGTTTTTCATGATTTACTTGAACTGTTTGGCAAGTGCTTGTTAAAAAAAAAAAAAGTACATTCTGTAGTCCTAATCCTTCAAGAAATAATGTTCATGGGAAAATCACTAATGTACTGAATTTATTATCTGAGGTCGCAAACTAATTATCAAACCATGTGCGATTTGTTAAACTAAAATAACAAATCCAATTAGCTTTCACCACTTTTATATATAACTAACAACAACTGAGAATTATAATACTATTAGAAACAATGAATGAGGGGCTTTTTGTTTATATTATTTTTTTAAAAACAACTTCATAATTTTATCTTTGCATCCACTTCATGGGCTCAATTTTTCCGTTAAGAAAATCTCCTTCAATAGATTCTCCAAGGACTGCTTTTGTAGATCATACAGGATTGCCAGGATCACAGACCCACTGCTGAGGGTCCACGTCCTATTACCTAGAAGACGGCCAGGAAAAGTTTCAGAATGCTCACAACAGGCAATAAATGCAAGCCAATGCTGAGCTAGACCAGTAAGGGCAACACTCTAGTAACTAAAAGCAATTGGAAGGTTATAGCATGCATACATCGGTATGATGCTGTATTTAGAAACCAACCTCCCCACGTGTACCAAGCTGGGGGAGAGTGGGGTAAGAACTGCAGAAAGCCCAGAAACAAACCCGTCAAGACAGATTTTTCCCTGCAACAGAACCTCAGGAAAGAAAAGGAAAGAAGAAAAACAAACAAAAAAATCCACTAGTAGTAAAGGAATTAGCAGCAAAGATAAGATTAGAAGCCTATCAATTCCTTGCTCTTATCAACAAGCTTGTGGTACAGGTGGGGTCAAGATGACTCAGGGAAAAAAACTGAGAGAAGGAAAATCAGTTTGTAGTTTGTGAAAAGAGGGACTGTTTGAGATACTGAACATGTTTATTGCCCTGAAACTCATTAGGTACAAGAATCCACATATTGAGTAAATATCATGATAGCTAAAAGGAAAGAAGAATCCAAAGTTTCTAAACAGGTGTAGGAAAAACAACAACATGAGGAAAAAAACATTTCCCAACAACTGCAGAGTTGATAGGGGAAGAGGAAGGCTGCAGCTGACAAATTTCATGTATCCTTAATGCACAGTTACAGATAGAGGTGAAAAAAAGAGCACATGATTTGTATATTATCAGTAACTCTGTGACAATTATTTTACTGGAGCCTCTATTTCTGATGAAAGAGAGGCATTAAGTGTTTACACTGATGACATCTGGATTAAGTAAAAAGCTGCTGAAAAACACATCACCAATTCAGTAAAGCCACTAACAAGCACTTGGGTTCAGTGAAGAATTTAAACATATGCTTAATTTTAGCAGCCCTTAAACTTGACAGAAACCAACATGACTTCAGTAGATAACAAAAGCTAAGAACAAGTTCCCTGACAAGAACAGACTAGTAGCTTTATCTGCAGCAAATGCCAACTTCAGCGCTGACAAGGCTGAATTATATCACTCGCCCAAAGCATACAGACACACAGCTAATTTCAGTGTAGAAACAGCTAATAAAGTCAGCTCTAAAACGTACAATCAACTAAAAAACACAGCAAGAATTATCTCTGAAAAGCGTGCCCTTACGTGCATCTAAATATCAGCGTAAGATCACTTCTAAGCACAACCTTCCCGACACCGAGAGCCCTCCAGCCGCACTCCCACGGGCAGTCAGTCAGGAAAGCCCACAGGGCTCCACAGAAAAAAAACTTCTCCGAGGGACTAAGAGTCAAGGTACCCGAAGTGAACACGGTGTTGCAGGGGCAGGGGCCGAGGCAGGGCAGGTGCTGCCACAGTCAGCACTTCCCGCTAGAATTGACCAAAACCGACACCCCTCCTCCACCCACTCTCCCTCAAAAAAACCAAACAAACAACCAAACCCCAACACCCCCCCAACCTAAACATCGTCACCCTACCGCTAGCAACGAAGAAGCAGGGCAAAGCGACACTTTCCTTCAGACTGCGATGTCCCGTGGCTTCCCAGACTGAAGCCGTCCCTGTCGCCTCCTCACCCGGAGCCTGGAAGCGCGGCGCCTCACCCCGGCCCCGCGCCGGTCCGCGCCTTCTAGAAGCTTCCAGGCGGAGATCCCTGAGGTAACTCTGCGGCGGGCACATCCCCACTACAGAAGGAGGGAATCAGGTAATTATCCTCCCTGCTCCCTAAGCTGTATTGAATAGTAACCCAGAAAGGAATTAGTTTTACCTCACACCTTCACACAAATCAGGCAGGCGCTAACACAGAACAGCTGAGCATGCTGTGGCCTTAACAGCTTCTGTGGTGCTTTGCTGGAGTTGAGGTAGCACAGTGCTGGTGGTACTTTGCTGAAGGGAGTTCCTAGGAGAAACTGCTACAGGTTGTAGCTCTGCTGAGGAAAAGGTATTGCCAAGTGCCCCAGGTAAGTCCACAGAGCAATTTGGTAGGGATGGGGTACACCTTTCACGTATGTGAGTGCTGTGTTACTGCTTCATATGAGGTAGGTGCTTCTTTTCTTACTGCTTATTGAAGTTTAAAGTTAGGGCTCTGATTTGCTATGTAATTTGTATATGGAAGTGATTGGAAACCTTGTTTAGTCAAGTCTTTTGTGTTTAATAAAACTTTGGGTATAGGCTTATCATAGACAGAGTTGGCTTTGTGGAAAAAGAAAAGATCTCAAAACCTGAATTTTTAGCTAGAAAACTTGGATATTCACGTGAAATTCTAAACCTGTTGTGGACTTGCTCTCCTTGAGTATGAAATTATATGCTTTTAAAAACTCAGAAGTTGTCTTAAAATCAGTAAGTTGTTCTCCACTAAATCTTTGAAAAAAGCTAGTATAATTAAATGATTTGGTTGTCCATTCATTAGCTACTTGAAAATTAATAATTTGGGAACATGATAAATGTTTTAGGTACTGATATCATTAATGTTGATGGAATATAAGAGGTTATACTTATTTTAGTGCTGGATGCTTGAATGTTGCATTGGCTGCTGCCTGTGTAATACAAACTTATTCTATATTGTTTAGTGTCATAAACTAGTCACTTAAATTTTTTCCATAGTAGAGCAGTGGTGGTGAACTTGACACTCCTCACATAAAGGTGTTACAAACTGCCAGGCATATGTTATGTCTGCTAGTGTATACCTTGTATAATATTTACACTGTCTTTAGATGGATTTTGAAGGAGGTATTTTTATTTTTCATTATTATTTTTATTTTAAATGTGGGCATAGCTCAGTGGGTTGCATATGATAACAAGTGCTATCTTAAGGAAAATACCATGATAATAAAATTGTGTGATGATAGTGAACTTAGCATATTATACTACTAACATTTAATGAATGTGATATCTTACATATAAATCTTTCAGGGATAGAGGTAGGGTTTTACTTTTGCAGAAGGTGAAATAAACAGTCACAATCACACCAGTAAAAATTTCCCTCTTAACATGTGCTGGGAGGTCCACCTAGGTAGAGGAACTCCTCCACTTAGTGACAGAGCTCCAGGAGGAGGTGAATAGGTTGAGGAGTATCAAGGAGTGCAAGAGGGAGAGAGACTACTGGAATCGCACCCTGCCTTCCCTGAGACAGGCCCAACAGGCAGACAGGATGCATGATACAGAGCATTCCCTATCTTTTCTCCACCTGGCTGAATGCAACGACTTAAGGGGTAGGGGGCAATGGTGACAAGTTCCTGCCTGGAGCAGCAGGTGCGTCTCCTCTGTGACTATCCCACCTTCCCAGGTGCCCTTGCATAATAGGTATGAGGCTCTGCAAGTGGAATTGAACAGTAAGGAGGACAATGGTTCATCTAGCTTGGAGGTGTTGCCAAGGGTAAGATTTAGGGATGTGGTTTAGTGGTGGCAGTGCTAGGGTAACGGTTGGACTTGATCTTAAAGGTCTTTTCCAACCTAAATGATTCTATGTATCAGTTTCATGCAGGCAGCACTGCCTGTTTTTCTTGCATATATGCTAAGGTACAGAATATTAAGCCTTGTGACATTTTAAATAAGAACTCTCGCTGGTATATTTCATTCATCTCTTTACCAGTGCTACCATAGTAGAATATCTTAAAATGAAGAAGCTTCATATTAATCTGCTTGAGTAGTCAGAAGAAGAATTTGCTGAAAACTTGTTTATTTCTTCATAACATCCTCATTTCTTGATATTTTGATTTTTAACTTGCACTAGTTTCTTTTAGAGTTTGGAGCTTTATTTAGGCTTAGATGGCAATGCTACTGTCCTGTTAATTCAGGGCAGCTCCTTTCTGTTCTTGCTGCAATTCTTTCACGACTGTGTCTATTAATGTATGTATATATTATTTTCAGGCACAAAACAAGCTTGTACACAGTAGGTTAAGTAAGAAAATGATGCAAACATTAGCACGTTTATAACCGTCATTCCTTTATTTACCATGCAGTGATGAAGACATGTAATCTCTAAAGCAAAAGTCTGTGATTGTCTGCCAGCTGGCTGCCTGCCTTAACTTAAGGGAATAGTAATAAATGAAGCCCAAGCAAATGGCCACCATCTGGGTAAAGCTCAAGTGAGCTTGTTTGGACAAGGCTCCAGGGTCATGTAAATGAAATGGACTTTAATGTTAAGATGCATCTGCGAACATACAATTCCTCCTTATGTAAAATCTGGCTTGATTCAGTGCAGGTGCAGAAAGTTGGCAGTATTTATAAACTAGATATAATTTAGAGTTTTTTAAAGATGCACATTGTTTACATGTATGAACAGCCTTCTGATACCCATCTTTCAAAGTAGCCTTGAAAACAGAAAGACACTATTAAAAATAAGTAAAAGGGAAGAGAGCATGGAGCAGCCATATAAGTAATGCCTTCTACTGGGCTTATTCATACATGTTGGTTCTCTATTATTTTATCAGTACAAAATAATACCGATGCTTTGCTATAATTAAGTACTTCTACATTTGTTAAGACTTTAAGATTTTTGAATGCAAAGCAAAAACATTGCACTTACAATATCAGGTGAGAAGCATGTGTATTTTTAGAAGCTACAATGTAATGTATTGTTAAAGGTCTCATATTTTGAACTCCTTTAGTTGAGTCCAGATTTAGTTTTTCTACTTCTGATTGCTGAAATTTATTGTTATATAATATTTTGACCTTTCTCAAGCCATTGGTATTTCGACAAGATACAGGAGGCTTTGTATTTTTGGATCTCATTCAGTAAAAGACTTACTTAGCTTTGAGAAGATAGTTAATTTTTGTTCAAGTTAATATAATGCATGACTCTTGGCATGTTCAGTTACTTTGTCTGTTTTACTTTACTCCAGTCTGTGCTCCATGGTAAATGCTTCTTTGAAAGAACTACCTAGTACGTCTGTGTATCGCTTGTAACATTAGGAATCTTACCTGACTGTTTAGCTGTAGTTATGAGTCATTGGATGATCTTTTTGTTGCTTGACTGACTACATTTTTTCTATACTAAGTCATTAGTCCTGGTATAGTTTTTTATTAGTATGAATGTTCTTCATTTGTACTTTTGTCTGTATGCATATATATATTGTATATGCAAGTTCTGCATGTTTCAGAAACAAAACCCAAACCTGCATCTGTGTAATGTTGCTGTAGAAAATACATAAACCTACACACAGTGAAGACCACTGTAAGTCCATGTTGTCAATTATGGATGATTCAGGTATTACTGGCCTTCTTAAAAAATATGAAAGAACTTAAATTCTGAGTTCACAGCTTTATATAAAAACTTCTTTGACAGATTCTGACAGTACAGTGGAAACCATGATCATCATTGCCATTTCCAGGCCCTGCCACAGAGACATGCCAGATAGATGTCCATTTATGCTTTTCCCTGATCTGTACAGGACCTTATACCTGCATTGGAACTTATTCTTGTATGTATGTTCAGGAAGAAAAGGATACTCTGTTTCTGCCAAGTACAATTAAATTTTCTAGCAGCATACGACCACTGAGTACTGCCTCAGCTGGACTTGCAATGTATTCACCCTTTACGTTAACAGAACTGAGACATAAGCGAGGACTCTTGTGGCTCATAAACGGCAACTCTTCCAGCTGAAATAAAGGGATCGTCCTTTTCATTGAGCCAGTGGGAGCTGTGCTAAGCTTCTCAGCTGGAAGTCACTCTTTGCATCTTGAAAGAAACTGATTTAAAATAATTTCTTCGAGGGCAGCTGGGGTGAAGAATTTGTTTGGGAATTAAGCAGATGCCCCTCAAAACTATGCACTTCCTTTTAAAATCCAGTTACCATAACAACTGTACAGTACTTTTGCTCTCAAACAAAGCACTTTTTTTGTGTATTAGGAAGCTTGCACTCCAGGAAAGAAGCTGATTTACTTTCCCTGAGGAAACACACCATATGACATGCAAAGTGTCAGGGAGTGAAGAATATAAACTGGAGCTATAAAACCACATTAGAAATAAAATAGCTTATACCCTCTCAGAGTTTTTAACTTCTTTTTTTCCTGGTAAATGGGAAGATTAGCTCAAACTGAACCATTAACAGTATCGAGGCAGTCATCAATAGGACACAGATTATTACGGCAATGGCTCTGATAGATTACAAATTATGAAAGGGTTGAATGCAAGACCCTGGTACCCTTAAGCATTTGTAAATAGTCATCACTAAGAAACCTAGAGATGCTACATTTACGTCCTCTACTAAGATACTGTTGTATGATGCTGATTGGCAAATACAATATAATAATGATCAGTGTAGCTTGTACTGAGCTAGTGAACTCTATATGGAATAATTTAAAGATCAGATTCTTATTGCCCACTGGCAACTGAATAACAGTTGCAATTTTATACCCTCCTCTGTGTTACTATTATTCCATTTCTGCGCGTGTTACAATTATCTTTCCCCCACCGCCACCACCTTATTGTAGTGCACCAGATCCACTAGTATATGTGTGATCAGTTACTGGTTTAATCTAATGGAGAGCTTTCTGGTAGTAATAATGGCAATACTGTAATGCCCCCATACTATTGTGCAGTGAACATGCTCTGTCATCATAATATAATTCCAAGTTGTCATAAGCATACTTTGTCAGTTCTAATATCAGAGAGGTCAAAAATCTCAGTCTGAGAAGTTTTTGTATTAGAATAGAAAAAGAAGTTCTTGCTGGATACTTTCTTTTAAAAAAAAATTATCAACAATCAAATAACTTCTCTGTTTTATTTATCGTTTAATGTGCTGTAACTCAGTGAAATTGAGTCCTTGAACTGAGGGTATGAAATGATACTATTAAAGAAGACAAAGTAAACCTAGTTAAAGTGAGTCCTTTATTTTTTGGTTTTTATTCACCTGGCTGGTGAAGTGAACTGAGTTCAGTGCTACCAAATCAGGCATTGCTATTATATGCACAATTACTGCTTAAAAGAATCAAGTTTGGATCAGACAGGAGGCAGCAGAGACCTTCCACTTATCCAGGGCAGCCATAAAGTTCTAGGAGAAAGAGAAAAGGAGTATTTTCATGCTTTTATGTAGCAATTGTAATTTACTGACAGGTGTTTCTGTTATATATTTGCAATGGAGTGTTGCTATTTTTGTATATTTTTAATATTTTTGTAATTTAGGGACATAATTAAATGCTTGAGTGTCCTATAATACTTGAAAAATACTGACTTTTTAGTGTCAATCACTGTTAAGACTTTCAGCTAGAAATGGAACATGCTGGCTATTTCACATTCATAAGCACATACAGGTAGGATGTAGTTTCCAGTTCAGCAACTAACTAGCTTCAGGTGGCACAATTTCTAGGAAACCATGTCAAGGAACGTGAATATTCATCTTGTGGAGTAGATAAATACTTTTGTTGGTTTGTGTTTGCTTTTTCCTACTAACAGAGAAGATAATCCTTAAGTGATCTAACATAACTTATGTTTAAAATATATCCATAAAGTGTCATTCTTGTATGCCAGTGTATGTTCTTAAATATTCACATGAATGCAATGTCCACACTATTTATAAAATACCATGTTAATATACCCCTAGAATGTAAAAACTACTTTTGGAAATTACATCAGGCAGTAGTAGTTGCATCATCATAGTATGATTATTTTATTATTAAAAGTTAATAGGAATAATTCATAGTAACTCACTCTTATTGTTAACAGCCATCTTACTAGTGTTTAAAATGTTCTGGACCGTTCTGCTTGGGGAAAAAAAAAAACCAATACAGTCTAGAAACATCAGAGAATCCTTTTATGCTGCTGTGCAAGCAAGTAGAATATTAAATCCTCATTTGAAAATCACAGAAAGCTTTCTGACAATGAAAGTAAATTTTTATTTAAAAACATTGTATAAGAATGTCATACATTATTAAAAAAAGAGTTGCTTAAATTCGTGTTAGACTGAATTATTCTAGGGAACCCAGAATGCCCCTTAATCTTGATATGTGGGCCTTAACGGAGTTTTAGGTGCCTGGAAGTTAAATCATGGTAATGTCCAAATTTTATGGTACCTGATTGTAGAGTAAAATGTAAAACTCTGCAATGTCTGTACTTCTGGGTTCCTTTACACCTGTGTAGAGTACAGATCTCAGTTGGGATCCAGAGACCCTGATGTTTATTGTGTAGTCTCAGTAGTTAGAATACTCACTTAGAAAGAAGGAGGGAGACCAGGATTTAATTACTGCCTCAGTGCCTCCCCTCTTTTAGATCTTGAGTTTCACAGTATGAAGTTCTGATTTTGAAGCACTGATCTAGCTAGATATGAGCACAGATGTTGGCTCCAAGTTCAGCAACTTGAACATTAAAGTACCTAGCAGCTTTAAGCACTTTTTTTCATGACACTAATGTCTTCTTTTGTGTCACTAATCATGACAGTAAACTGAGATTTTTCAATTAACGCTTGGAAGCCTAAATTCTGCATAACTCAATTTTTAGGCAGGTCTAAGAGCCTAACTGCATCATACTTGTTAGCCTGGATAAAAACTTTGTAGCAGTCATTTTTAAAAGTTTCATCTGTTGAGAGTCAGTATAACTTTGGTTTAATCTCGAGTAGAGACTTACCCGGTTTTAAAATACTGGAAGTATCTGTGTTTTGTATATTGTATAAAAAGATGAAGGAAAACAGTTACCAACATATTGTCCTGCACGCAGAGATGTACCTGAAATGCAGATACCATTGCTTTTTTTTAAAGTCTATTACTGCCTACCTGTTGAAAATGACTTGATACTTCAGATTTTTTTCGTTAACACTAGTAGAGTTAACATTTGGTCAACTATGTTCTTTATTAGGGGAATTTCAGGTGTTTAATGGAAAATTCAAAATAAAATGCTCATTAATAGTGAATAAATTAAAAGGATTTTTCAGCTCTGTTGTTTATTTGCCAATTTAAGATATCTATTTTTATCAGTGGTTCAAAGCAAGTCAAAATGATAATGAACCTTAGCAAGGACATGACACAATTGGCTGTGAGCAATTGTAATCACTGTCAGTGCAATTGAGAATTAAAAAGATAAACCCTTAACTCTGCACTGGAGATACCTTTTCTAGCACCTGATGATTCATTTGTATTTCAGTGAGACATTGGAAACGGATACGTTTTTCTGCTAGAACCCCTGATACCAGGCACTATATGCCCTGGTTACCAGTAGGTGAGATCCCTGCTGTTAGGAACCTGATAACCTTATTTCAAGTGCAACACTGAAGGACAACTTAACTTATGTTCCTAGTTACATGCTAATTCTTTCCATTATGACCAGTCTAGAGTAGGAATCTTGTGCCAGGCACTGTTAAGCAGAGAGTAGTGTGTTCTTCCTGGAGCAATGAAAACAATGTAGAAGCTACAAACATTGTGCTTTCTCTAAGATGTATGTTACTTTACTTTTACTGGATGAACTTTACTGCTAAATGGAGAGACATCTGAAGGCATAAGGGACATTAAAGGAAAAGCATTTTTAGAGCATAGTCAGAGGAAAGATTGTTAGGCAAAAAGAAATGGAGGAAGCAGAGAAACTGAAGTAAATGGCTGGTTGCTTAGAGCAGGGAAAGTCAGGTTAAAACTTTGCTTTTGGGAGAAGGATGGGAAGATGGGAAGTACCAGGATGTCCAAATTTGCTTTCTGTTGTGGTTCATACTGCCTGTAATTAGTAATTTCTACTTGTTCTTTTTCTCACAATCACATGCCCAGAGAAGGGGAGGCTTTGCCTACATTCTGCTACTTTATGAACAGAGTCTCCTGTCATAATTTGCTGTTACAAATCATGGTGATAAGGGAGAGAATTGAACCTTATCTGTTGTCCTTACTCAGTGTAACATAGTTGATTTGCTGCCCGAGAGTTGCTCTGAGCATCTGCACCCTTTGTCATTGTATCTTAATGCATTGTTTAGTTTGCAAATTTTTCTAGAACAGATAAAATTAGCAATTCTGCAGTCAATGGGCAATGAGCAGATAGGATTTATGGGGGAAAAAAAAAAAAACAACAAACCATGCAGAAACATTAAAAAAACCATGTTTATTTACTTGTTTGAATTTAATCACATAGAAAGTGTTAGTGGCCCAACATCTGCACAAAATAACTGCTTTCAAAAAAAGATTAACTAGACCATTCTATAACTTTGTTAGAAATACTTGACACTGGTATATGCCTTCCATGTGTTTACATCCTTTCATATATTTGGCATTGTATTTCTGCATTTTTATGTATATGTGAATGTATGTACAGAAAAAAGAGCCTTTTTTGCCTAATGTAAGCAATTTCATTTATGTTTAATAGAGTATGTTAAATACATATTGTAATTGTTAGAGGGTACTTAAATCTACAAGAAATGAACTTAATTACCATTTAATTAACTCTAAACCAGATTAATCAACAAATGTATGATTAAGTAATTATTACCTCTTTACAAAGTCCTGTTGCCAGTAATAGAATTCAGAATGAAGAACGCAAGAGTTAAGAGTCAACGTGCCATTTGGGAAATGTGCAGAACCATATAATTGACATTTCAAAATGTACCAACTACTGCTGCAACAAGATGCTTATGTAACGTACAATTCGGTGCCATGTTAAACTATTATGTACTTTATTTTAGCAACTTGCATAGTCACAAAGGCCTTTCATGCTGAATAAAAGCAATTGAGTTGCAAATTACTGGGACTGCTTATGGAATAAGAAAACATTTATTAGAACACCATTTCTGTTGCTCACCTACTTACATTTCTATTCTAATGACTGAAGTTACTTTCGCCACTGTTCACTTCAAAGTCTGATCGCTCGATGTTATTCATAGAGCCAGATGCTGGAACACCTGAACATACATAGTTTGAGTACCATGCAACTACTCGTATTACTGTATGATTTATCTTCATAAAAATAATTTAATTTTGAGTACTTAATTTTGAGTCTGGTATATATATTGGTCTATTGAGGAAGTCTTTATGGAATGGTATCTTTGTACCTCTTTTATAGATAAAAGTAATTTTTTTTTTTTTATTAGAACTCATCAGAAGACGGTGATTCTCGAGAAAATACAGTTTAAAAAAATGAAACTGACAAAACTAAGAACTTCCTGAGTGAGGTTTTTTGCTGTAATTTTCAATTTCTGTTCTTTGATGAAAAACAAGTATTCTGCAAAAGCAAATACATTTTGTGAAGGACTAGCCTAACAAAAGGAATATTTTCATTCAGCCATAGTTTAAATTTAGAAAGTTCCAAATTGTCAAAATTGTCGCTGTCATCCCAAAGTAATTTCAAAACTATTTTAATTCTAAGAATTCTTAAGTGTGTTTTAACAGGGGTTTGTATTTAATTAGAGTTGTACAGCTATATTTTGTCTGAAGCTACTCTCCCAAATTTTAAATAAAAGAGATTAAATACTGGAAGCGGTTGCCCAGACAAACTGTGGAATCTCCATTCTTGGAGGTTTTCAAAACTTGATTGTACAAGGCTCTGAGCAACCTGATCTGCTTTCAGGATGAATTTGGATTAGATGATCTCTAGATATCATCTCCAATCTATATTTTTCAGTGATTCTGTGATTACTAAATAACCATGCTAAAACATGAAGAATATCATTTAGGTTTTCATGCTTTAAAAACGTGTAGGGTTAAAACTGTATCTCCAGAGTGACCGGTTATCAGTAACTGAAACTTACAGTGTAAGTGTCACGTTGAATGCATCCTTCAGAGTAGTCTGGCTAATGGAGTATGGGTGAGAATGCCTGTACTCTTCCCTTTTAACCAGGCTTGCTTTTTCTTTAAAAATGTAGACTATGAGTTTGTTTTATAATAAAACTTAATAAAGACAGATTACCTGTACCATCAATGCACTAAAAATAGGTATATAACTTGACAATAAAAAAGAAAAAAATATTTCAAAGCCCATATCACATAGCTGCTTCAACTCCAGATTTAAATTAATTCTAGAAACTTTGAAAAATACTGTAAAGTTTAAACATAGCTAAGTCATTTGACTAGATATATGCTACCATATTTTCTATGTTTAGTGTTCCTAATGTAAAAGTTTGTTTATAATTTTTATATGGTGTAACTATTGCACCTGAGATAATGAATATATTGAAGATTGTTTCATTTTTGTTCTTATGAGCAATACCTCTGACCCTCTTCTGCCAGTCAGCATTGTGCCACCAGTCTTTTTCACTATGCTTGCTTTAATGGTAGGGAGTAGTTAATGTACTTCCACTTATTGAACTATGTTCTAAACGTTTAAACTATAACTAACAGAATATTTTTCCATCTGCCACATAGAATGTGAATTATAATGTGTAATGTATTTTGCATAGTAGAAAGAAACAACATGGGAATGTTGTTTGAGTTCTTGGAAGATTACAGCGTATCAGAAGAGGCAGTGTGTAGGGAAAGAAAAAAATCTTACAAGCAACGTCTTCTTTTGGAGAGTAAATCAAATACCTGCCTATACAATTGTGAAAACTGCAAGACTTGACCTTCACTTCTAGATCTGAGTCTGCTAGCTCCCTACTTGAATGGACAGTGGTCATGACAGTAAGCATTGAAATGAGTAGATTCCAGTTTGTGAAACTTATCATGTGATAGTAGAGGCTGGTGATTAGTTTTTTACGTCACCAGGGATACGTGTGTCAGCTCTTTTTTGCACATGTATTATAAGCTGGCTTTGCACTTCTTCCTCATTCTTCTCCAGTCATACTGTCTGCATAATTTCCACTTTCCTTTTGTACTTAGAGTGCTCTCCTTCACTCAGTATGAACTACAGTCTTTTCTTGACCAGGAATAATAGATTTCCCCTAGAGCTTTATTTTACTGACAAAAAGCAGTAATCACTTTTCTAGAAAGCAAGCAGTGTCAAATAGCTTTGTCTGACATAGTCTGAGCAGAATTAGACTGGCATGTATTATAAAATAATACACAGCAAGAACAAATGCTGAAAGTAGCATTGACTGATACATCTGAAGACATGAGGAGGCCTGACTTGCACTGATTGGAAGGTCTTTACTGGGTAACAGTAGGCTTGAAAAGGCTTCAAGTCCACGTTTCTAATAAATTTAATTACCTTGAGATCAGAAGTTAAGTGCTTCTGGTGTTTGCCTCAAAAGTCACTTGCTACTTTCACTGCATCTTTGCTAACGCATGTACCTGTGTTTAAAATTGCCAGTCTGGTATAGAAGAAATGAGTCTCATCAGTATGTGCACACTATGTGGTCCATCACCAAAAGAGCAAATACCTGTTTATGCGTTTGGATCCATTTGTTTAATTGATAGTCATTAAATACAGTGGCTCCGTTACTTAGTAAGGCTATTATACTCCTCACACATGCTGATTTAATAATTGTGATTGCCTATGTTTTCATATTAATTTCTTGTTAGAACTTTACTAAGTCAGGGCCTTAGTCCTTTTCCTCCTGAATAGGATTTTTGGGAGCACAACTGGGCCACTGCTCTTATCTGTGTAAACAAATGATAGCCTGCAGTCTATATTGTGCAGTAATCCACCAAAATACCCAAAGCAAGCCCTGCCCCAAATTGTCACAGAAAGGCAGAATGAGAAGGTGACACGGGTGCAGTTTGAATGAAGGAGAGGTCTAGGCTATAAAAATGTGAAATACAAATTATACGTCAGATTTTGACAAGTTATTTAGGTTTTGGGGATTGTTACCTTTTAGATGCATGTTTGTGCCTCTTCATCATTAATGCTTCCGAAAAGAATGAATAAAATAGTTCTTTAAGAGCCCTGAGCACTGTGACCTATCATCTGCCATGAAATATTGAAAACATATTAAAACATTCCCAGTGTTCTAATCGATTTATGAAGGTATTCTTGCTACAGTCTTGTTCTGTGAGAAGCTCAGAAGTTTACATACTATGAAGTATTTGAACAATATGCTGGAAGTAGAGTATGGTATGCACACTGATCCATGAGAGGTCATTTTCCTTTTTGATATTTACAGTACTTTTATTTTCCTTATAAATCAAGTTTGAAAATATCTGAAGCTGTACCATCTCTTATCTACTCAATGCCAAAATACTAGCATTAATTTCTGTATAATTAGCATCTACAAGATCATTACCCTATTAGAGAATAACATTTGGGGGGGTGGGAGGGGAAATGAAAATTTTAGGGGAACAAATATTTTTCATTCTGTAAAAACATATTTTCAGAAGTGCAGGACCTCAACCATCACTCAACCATTAACACAAAAAAGTAATCTTTCTTTATAAAGGTTTTCAGGTGCTAAGGGATAATTCTAAGTCATATATATAGAACTATGGCTTATATCATCAGTATTAAATTAGAAATACAGCATAAATGAATTATAAATCTATTTGCCAGAATTTTTTAAGTTTCAATTTACTGAGAGATTTAGACTAAATTCTCACAGAATATCCACTAATAGACTTTTCCGTGTATTATTTACTTATCTCCTAATGTATTTTTGTGAGTTGACAAGATATATGGCTAATGGACTATGTAAGAAAATAAGTTAGAGATAAAATGCCTGGGAAACCCAACAAAAATATGTAAATATTTTGCCTAGCTTTCAAAGTACTTGCAAGTTACATAATGATATATATTTAGAGCAAATAAGTTCTTAACAGATTCCACTGAATTTTTTTTTTTGTTTCATTGCATAGGAGCAGGAGACAGGAAAAAAACCCAGAAAATTATTTAAGCTATAACAGAGTGTTATATTCCTGTTTTTAAAATATATGTAAACAGAATTTGCTTTGAGAGAGGGGGAAAAACAAACACACAAATAAAACCAACAAAAAAGTCTGCTTCTAAAGATATTATTGGCCATCCAGCAAAACAATGCTGGACCTAGTACATTGTTGCACCGAATTTCAGGGTGGTATTGGCCATATTCAACTAGCGCATGGAGTTTCCTTCTGGAATTGTTGAGTAAGACCCACAAGAAGAAAGGAAAAAGCATTTACGTTTTACTTTAGGTAAGGGAATAACTGAAAAGTACTGTTTGTGGTCTTCCATTGAGGGATACAGTAATGGTATATTACATTTGAAAAACGGTAGATTTGAAGAATTATAGTGAAGTCCAGTAGTTTTCAAACTTAGGCTGAGGAGATCTGGTAGAAAACATTTCTGTGTACTTAAGGCAGAACTACTTAGTCTTGGATCAGTTACCAGGTTAAGTAACAAAAGTAACCAGTGCCTCATTCTGTTAAAGGCTGTTTCTAGTCACATTTATCCTTTCAGATTATGACTCCTTTGTTTTTAGGTGAATTTTTTTTAATTAATTTTTTTCACTCTCGAAGAAGAATGGATCTATACAGAGGAGTTGATACATGTTTTATTTTTGTAATAGAGTTAAATTCTTCTTTCCCTGCATGCAGATGTCTATATAATCGTATCATTTCTTGCAGCAGAACTATAACATCTGCATTTCTGTTCTTCCGATATACTTTCATGTCCGTGAACAATGGACTGGGAGGGACTGAATGGTACATGCAAAAGAGGAATGGATGTGAATCTTTAGTTTTAAATTAATAAATATCCTACTGAATATCACACATGAACTGGGATCAAAAAATGGCAATCTGACGGCCTCATGCAGAGACATCATGCAAGTTCATGATACTGAAGCATTTAAAATTGTAATTTTGTAATTAAAATACCTTGAAAAACATATATCATATAAAATTATGTGTTTAAGTAGAAAAACAAATATTTAGCAGTTAATACTCTATTCAGATGAAGCAGATTTAGTGTCAGTAAGTAAAGTTTTATTCCTTTTGTGGTGGGTTGACCCTGACTAGACACCAGGTGCCCAGCAAAGCCACTCTATCGCTCGCCCACCTCAGCTGGACAAGGGAGAGGAAATAAAATGAAAGGCTCGTGGGTCAAAATAAGAGAGATCACTCACCAATTACCATGATGGGCAAAACAGACTCGACTTGGGGAAATTAGTTTCATTTATTACCAATCACATCAGAGTAGGATAATGAGAAATAAAACTGAATCTTAAAACACTTTCTGCCCACCCCTCCTTTCTTCCTGGGTACAACTTCACTCCCGGATTCTCTACCTACCCCCCCAGCAGCACAGGGGGACGGGGAATGGGGGTTGGGGTCAGTTCATCACATGTTGTCTCTGCCGCTCCTTCCTCCTCAGGGGGAGGACTCCTCACACTCTTCCCCTGCTCCACCATGGGGTAACTCCCACGGGAGACAGTTCTCCATGAACTTCTCCAACATGGGTCCTTCCCACGGGCTGCAGTTCTTCATGAACTGCTCCAGCATGGGTCCCTTCCATGGGCTGCAGTCCTTCAGGCACAGACTGCTCCAGCGTGGGTCCCCCAAGGGGTCACAAGTCCTGCCAGAAAACCTGCTCCAGTGTGGGCTTCCCAGGGGTCACAGCCTCCTTCGGGCATCCCCCTGCTCCGGCGTGGGGTCCTCCCCAGGCTGCAGGTGGAGATCTGCTCCACCGTGGACCTCCCTGGGCTCCAGGGGGGACAGCCTGCCTCACCATGGTCTTCCCCACGGGCTGCAGGGGAATCTCTGCTCCGGTGCCTGGAGCACCTCCTCCCCTCCTTCTTCCCTGACCTTGGTGTCTGCAGGGTTGTTTCTCTCACATCTTCTCACTCCTCTCTCCGGCTGCAGATTATTTTTTTGTTGCACAGCAACTTTTTTCCCCTTCTTAAATACATTATCCCAGAGGCACTACCACCGTCGCTGATGGGCTCAGCCTTGGCCAGCGGCAGGTCCATCTTGGAGCCGGCTGACATTGACTTTGTTGGACATAGGGGAAGCTTCTGGCAGCTTCTCACAGAAGCCACCTCTGTAGCCACCCTGCTACCAGACCTTGCCACACAAACCCAATACACCTTTTAAGCATGATTTTTGTAAAATTTTGGGTTTTACTTATTATATTTTTGTGGGTGTCATATGATAAAGCATTAAGGTATATTAGCTCTCTGAAGTGAAAAATGTATTACTTGCAGTCCACTGATGAAAATGCCTCTCAGCAATAAACCCCTAACATTACTTCCAGATTGTTTACTATTTCAGATAATAATGTATGGTATTACAAAAGCAATTAAGACTCAAAAGACAAAATGTATTTTATGGAAATGAAAGGAAAATTCAACAGTCTTTTTAATGATTCTTTAGAAACTAAAACAATTACAGGTCATTCTTTTCTCAAGGTCATAGATACAAATAGAATTCAGGCTTCTGTAAATTGAATATTCTTCTCCAGAAATGCCAGTCACTAGTAGTTTATAAAATAAAAGTAAGATAGGCATTAGTGTGGAACAATATCAGAGTCACATTTTCTTGACTTCCTGATGCTTTTCAACATGACCCATGATTCCAAGTAATTTTAGCTTTCATGTTAATGGGGTAGGAAAAAAATATAAAATATCTTTACATTTAATAGTTATCCTCAAAGGAGAATGGGGATAAAAAAAGACAGGTTTTCTATACTTCCCAGTAGACAAAAGGATTACTAAAACATGAGGAATAATTATGAATACAGATTCCTTAGATGTATTAATACCATCGATTTTATATGCAGAGAAGTGAGAAAATATATTTTACAATTTCAATACATGTGGTTTTTTTCTTTCTTTTCTATCTTAAATGTAAATGACTTTTTTTTTACATTCTAGAAGAAATGATTTATTTTTTTCCAAGTACAAAGAACTTTAAATTATATTCGGTATCAAATTGTGTCTTGAGAGATAGAGCTATCTCTATTAAAAATCAAGGCAGGTAGCATAAAAAAAGTGTCTGATTGCTTTCTTAGCAATTGCATTGTTTTCCTTCTGGTTTCAGAAAATTGTCTTGAGATTGGATTTCCCCTTACTCCTCTATACAGTAGCATGCAATATAAAGTAATTTTTTTGTTTCAAATACATTTTCTTTTTGGTGCTATGAAGGCCTATTACATAACACAGGAGCATTTCACCTTCAGAGCACAAAAAGAGTGCCTACCTTTCAGGCTTAAACAAAACTTTCAGTAGTCAATCACCCACAAAAATAAAATTTTATTTATCTCTTACTTAGTTGATGGGTGCCATGTAATAACATAATAGAGAAAAAAAAGACAAAAGCTGTGTTGATTGTGTTATGGCCCACAGTATATTAGCACTGAGTATTGTCAGCTTGCTGAGAAAACAAGAAACATTACTCTTTTCTTGCATTTATAACTTTCAAGATGAGTAGCAAGAATATATGTTTCAGCTGTGGCTTTTCAGGATTTTGAGAACTCTATGCTCACATTGTCCTCGGTGTCTGTTGAAAGTGTGGAGCCTCTATGAACTTCAGTCTTCAGTCAGTATGGTTAATTAAAGAAACAGGACCAGCCTCTGCAATTAGTTAAAAGAAAATTGGTGTGGAAATCCCTTATTCCTCTGCTCAATTTTAAATGCAAAGGGCAGTGATTTAAATTTCACAATAAAAATCTAATTAAGAACCTATACTGCAAGCAACTTCTTGATCTGATAGCTGAGATAAAAGTTCATAGTATATAACAGTATTTGAGCAACGTCTCATATACGTCATTATAATTAAGCCAAACTGTTAAGAAACATTGCTATCTGTTCACTTGCTGTTAAGTTGCTCATCTGAGTGAGGAAGAAGAGATTGTATCTTTTATTAATTGATAACTAAAAAGAAAGAGTATAATCCTGGTCATGAATTGGGATGTCAAAAATGTTTATGGTCTTAAACTGCATAATTTTTAGTGTGATCTTTGGCATTGTGGATCAAAGGTAGGATTATAAGCTGTAACAACTGTGAGTACCATTTATTATTTCAGCAATATCACAAACTATGGAATAGAATTAATGAAGAATATTGTCTAATTACCGTACTTCATTATATTGTATAAGAAAGTCCTGGTTTTGATAATGAGGTAACATGGTATCTCACACCTAAATACGGCAATTTGATACAAGGAAGCATGTATATAATGTGATACACAACTTATTCTGAGCTACTGTAATAGCTGGCGCTTTTTTTTTCCTCTTTAA
Source organism: Aquila chrysaetos chrysaetos (assembly GCF_900496995.4). Lineage (NCBI taxonomy): Eukaryota > Metazoa > Chordata > Aves > Accipitriformes > Accipitridae > Aquila > Aquila chrysaetos. The sequence continues at coordinate 9,046,601 of NC_044012.1, forward strand.
GAACTGGATTAAGCAACTTCTACGTTAGTAGTAAAAAACATATACCCATACCATAAAAAAATAAAAACCCTAAGCAAGTTACTTAACAAAAGCTATTTATTGAAATTTCCAGGAGTCCTGCCTCCCTTATTCCAGCATACCTGCTTATATTTAGTATGTATCTTCACCTTTTTTCAATCATTTTGTACTTTGTATAGTATCCACCTTACAGAATAGACAGAATGTCTTTGATCAGAAAGTGTCAAGTTAAATAAATTTTTAACTTTACAAGTTAAATAAAAAGGTTACTTTTTTAGCTGTGTTTTTAGCTTTTAGTGCCAATTTGCAGTTGGCATTGTTGCATAATGTTGAGAGATGTTTAGAGCTGTGAGGACTGGTTATTAGTGGTTATAAAGAGTAACAATCTTAAATGTTATGTAAATAATTTCAATTTCAAATGAAAAGAAAAATACTAACAAAGCTGATTCAGTGAAACATAATGATAGTATCCTTTGTGCGTTCCTCAAGGGAACTTGGTCCTTTAGTGATTTTGCAGCTCATGTAATCAATATCTTTGATATTGTTATATCGTGAGACCTTTGCAAAGTCTTACTCACTTTAGGCCATCACTATGATCACTTAAAATGTTCCTGTTATATACAAGGAAACTTTTTTCTTCCTTTTTTTAGTAGTAAGCCCCCAAGGCCTATGCTTCTGCTTATTACCACAAAATAAAAGTACTTACTAAGCTTTTGAAATCACTCTGTTCAGACTGCCTCCAGCTGATGCGTAGAAATTTATTTTGAATTACTTCAGCCGTGGTTTGGAATAATAGTGTGAGTTGTCAAAATTACCGAGATAAACAGAGATTGTGTTTATACCTGTATGCTCTTAAAAATAACATTGTTAGCGTTAGCAGACTGTTAAGCTAGCATAACCACATCTCAAGTACAACTTCTTAACTTTTCTGTATGCCTTTCTATGACATTCTGTCTGCAGTCGGTTATAGTGTATGAAAAGATCAAATGGAGATAATTAATGAATCACATGTCAGTGGATTAGTTCTATAAAGTGAATATTCTAGTACTTTCTTATTACGTATTAAGCTATTTATTGCCTTGGGTATTCATTATGGATCAGTACAGCAACTTTGCTTTCTAACACTAGCATGCTTAGACTTCAAGGTTTCAGCTACTTCCTATTTCCTACTAGACCTTTTTATTTTTCTATTTTGTATACAGTGGAAATGAATTATTAAACAAACAAAAAAGCTGTACTAAAATCCACTCGCTTATAAGTGAAGTTATTGAGGAACTTCTGAAGTATGTGTGTGGGTAGGCTACTACTGGCTTGTGGCACTAACAGGGCAGTATGATTATTTTTTTGAAAGGGATGTAGGTGGTAAAGCAGAGGTACTTGGCTGGCAAAAAAAGGAAAAAAAAAAAGATGAAGCAGGTCACATGTTTGGGTGTGTACCTGTTAAATAGCTTTGTGCTCATCAGAATTTGGATTAGGACAGTATATTTGTTGCTCCAAATATGCTTAGGTCTGTCTTGCTGCTGCAGTCAGGAGGGATCTGGTGTGCTTTCCTTCATGTCAGTGAGGGAATACTTGGAAGGGACAAACTGAATATTTTGATGTCCTAACAGAAATATTGTATTATTGGCTAATATATCTGGATGATTTATGTAATTTCTGAGATGTCAAACTCTTTCTAATTGTAACCTAGGTAAAGACCAAAACTTCTAGCAGTTTAGGTCAAATCCATTTTTAAAATGTTCTAGAGACTAGAACATCTTCTGTGATGGCTATAATTTGCTTTGATAGACAAAAATATTACCTCAGGTGTGGGTGGCTTGCTATTTGAAAAGTACTTGGAATACCATTTAAAATACCACTGAATGGCATACATAATTGGAACCCTCGTAAAGCCTTTAATACTATATGTGCAAACTTGACCTTTACATGGTATATAAAGATGGAGTAAAAAAAAACCCCAAACCATAAAAAAGTAAAACAAACAAAAAGTGTATAAAGCTGTATTAAAGGAATTCACACTAAAATACTTTCTTTTCTATTTTGACTGTTTTCTACATAGCATCAGTGCTTCCTAGAAACATGTCAATACTCTCCAAACAATGAGCAAATCAACATATAATAAAGCTACTAGCAAGAAAAGTGTTTCAGTTAAATAGCGTAAATTTGGAAGATCAGAAAATTTTATGAGCACTTCAAAAGAAGCTTGAATTAATCTTTTACAATTAGACCAGTACTACATTAAGAGAGTTTCATGCAGAATTGTAAACGCTAAGAGGTACTTCAAGACACAGTATGTCATCAAAGGATTTCTCTGTCCCATCATAAGAATCAAAAAATGTTTTGAATATGTTCAGACACACTGGTTCTAGAATAGAACTCCAGAGGTTATAAAAAAAGAAAATCTTTAAGTAGTTGAATATGACTATCCATCATATGCCACAGAATAGCTACAAATATTGGCAAGATTTTCCTTCCTGAAGGCTTTCAGAGTAAAAGCAGCCTTATGAATGTGCTGTGGTTATAGGACTAAGAGGTGGAAAGATTGTATAAAAATATGGGGAAAAGAGTTGAAGGAATTCAATACATCATTATGCAGTCCATATGAAAGGTTTAAGAGACTCTGGCCTTATGTAGCAAAGGTGACTTTTGCTTATGTTAATTTGTTCTTCCAGAAAAGATAAACCTTGTTAACATTTTAGACTTGTTCATCTTAGTACAAGTAAATATGTGTATGCTGCAGGGAAGATTTTGAAGTATAGCATTTTGGCTAGCATTATGGTCTTTAGTAAACCAAACCAAATACTAAAAAGGAGTCCATGAAGGTATAATTCTCTACTAAATAATTTTGGAAATGAAAGTCTTTCACTCAGCTCCTTAAAAGTTTTGCCTTTTATGCTTATTAAATGACAGATCACAATTTACAATACAGGAACAAATGTTAAAATTATTAATTATGACTGATTTTAATATTTGCAAATGTAATAGTACCAGTGTTTTATTATTTGGTTATCTTACACCATGAGGGGAAATCTTTGAGAGATTTTTGTAACCATGAAATACAATCTAATGTATTACAACAGTGAAAAACCATGTAAAATTGAAACCAGACAGAATTAGATGAAAACGGGAAGATTATTATAGTCTTCTTTATTAAAAACATAGTGCTCATTCTCATCTTTTATGACTTTGTGCCTTTATTTTTGCTTATTGTTTTAAATTCTCCAAATTACCAGTCCTAAAATGTTGATACATATTTGTTAAACACTTTTTCTACTTTATTCTGTTAGTCTGATAACAAGCTATTGAAGTATTTTAGTACCATAACCTTATGAAAACAAAACCTGAGAAAATACCAGTGACATTTCTTTCACTTTTTTATTGAATATTATAGAGGGAGTTACATTAAGTGCACTTGTCCAATTGTCTTGCATTCAATGAAGATGAAAGACAAAAGCAAAGCAAGAACAGTGAATTATTTTAGTGAACTAAGAAGGGTTTACATGCTACAGAATGGTAAAAATAGGGAAGGACTATATAAATTGCAGTTAGTTCCGAAGCACTCCTGCTGATTCCTTCATCCAAAGGGACTCATAAAAGGATAGAAAAGGTATAGGATTAATATATCCAATTTGAAATGGACAAAGACAGTATTGGCTAAATTGTTGAGTGCATAAACTAATGTATAGAGTAATCAAGTTTCAAGATGAAGTCTTAAAGAGAATTTTTCTTAGTGATAAAATATTTTTGTGAAAGGGATGAAAGACTGCTTAGGTAAATATTACAGAATTCAGCATCCAGAGAACATGATTCATTATTTCACCATCCTCTGAGGGATGCTCTAAAAGGATCTTCTTTGTTTCCTACTTTCAGAAATAAAGATTTACATAGCACTGTGTGTCCTTCCAAATTTTGGATAGTGCTGTGACAGATTTCTACTCTGGGAGCAATTTGTCCCCAAGAAATACTGATTATATTTCTTGACATATATCAAGACACTCATAGTGTTCTTCTATTGTCTTCAAATTTTCCTGTAGGGCTTGCCTTTACCCTTGTTCTAACATTAATGTTAAAAATAGTTGGATATACTGTGAATTCAAACTGTGGTGATATTCCCCTCCGCCCCGATTCGGTCTATAGGTCTCCTCCTGTCATGCCACTTGATTTCTGTTCTGCAGAGAAGTTTTATAGTTTCAAAGCTGAACCTTTATTTACAAGCATCCAGAGAAGAAAGTCTTGGTGCAAAAGAATGAATAAAAATTTCATGTAAAAGTCATTGGAACAGGAGATTAATTTTTTAGAGCATCACAAGGTGGTGAAGTTCTTGCACAACTACCTAATTTAAGCTCTAATTTATCTGGATGCGTCTGCTGGTTTGACTGAGGCTTTTTTTTGGCTATCCTTTGTATGGTTTTTTTTTTTTTTTTTTGCTTTTCTGTCCTCTATATTTTACATTAGGGATAAAGGGCTTAAAGGCCTAAGGCAAGATTTATCCGTTGCTGAACTAGTGCTAGTGCTTTTATTTCATGGCCTAATTCCTTGCATTATTATATAATATCACACTTGTTTTTCTTCTGGCGATCTATTTTTTTCACTCAGTTACCTTCAAACTTATCCCTGAGGGTTTTACCTGATTACCACTTTGCAATATCAGTGTTTCTCCCTCCATGATCTCCTTAGCCTCTGTTACGCTTCTCTGTTCTTTGCCAGTTCTCAGGTCTAACTAATTTTCCTCTTCCTGTGTGATTAAAACCAATAGTATAGATACACTGCACCCTTTCCTATTCTTCTATCCTGCATATCACCATAATTCCTTTTGGGGTTTTTGCTACTGACTAAATCTGTTATGTTGTCTTGGAAATGCTGACCTGTTGTCTTCCTTGCACCTTCATCACATTCTTCACAGTGTAAACCTCTTTCACAACTTCAGGTGTTCTTTCACATGATAGTTTTGTCTTTGGAAGTCTTGTATTAGTCATTGCTCTCCCATAATGGACAAAATAATTTTATTCTCTTTCTCCTTTTCAGCAAGCATCTGTAAATGCTGAACTGTCTGAATACAATTTCCAGGCATATTTTTCATGTGGGGTCTTCACTTTCAAGTTATGTAGTTGTTTACACTCTCATTTTGTACAGAAAAAGGATGTTAGAGTAAATGGTCAATTTCTTTTAGCACTCTACACCAAAGAACTAATAATCACATTTTTTTTATGCCATGGAGTTACATGTGAAACACATGACATTTCATGGTGGTAAGCAACTATTTACTTATTTACATTAGCCATGAATTGTAGAAGGCATATTATGTATCTTTCCTAGTACCAAACTGTTATAATATGAGATGTTGTGGGTTTTTTGGTTTGGGGGTGGGGAGGGGTGTGTGTTGAGTGGTTTGTGTTTTTTTACATCAATTCAATATATTTTCAAAGTATTTGAGAATCAGTTCTTTACTTTTCTACTGATCAGGATAGTTACTTAATATTTACTTCAGTATACTCTCAATCAGACACATGCTGGAATCCTTCCAGAAATGTTGGCTAATATATTTTAGCAAGATACTAGAAATTTTATTCTGTTACAGCTAACACCAGTGGGGAGGGAATGTTTTTTTTACATATTATTCAGCAATGATTAATCTAGTGTTGAATAATAATTTTTAATTTCAATTTCTTGAATATATTTATTAATTTACCTCCTGCTAATATGCTGCTTTAGATGCCACTATTGTGAATTTATTTCTGTACTTAAGTATCATTTGCATAATGGCATTAAGAGGTCCACTCATGAGTATTTGGTAGTGGTATGTTGGACAGAGTGGATAGGTTGTAATTAGTGGCATCTGACCTTCAACTTCATTAATATGCAAATAGAAATACTACAGGGTACAAAAGCATGATGTTATTAAAACAGTCACTGCTGTGTGTCTCATATTTCAGTCATGGTTGCTTGTTTTTTATGTATTTATTTTCTATAAAAATACACCCTGATAAAGGTGTATATATATATAAATGTACATGTGGACAAGCAAAGGTGTGTTTACACTCCCTATAGCTAAAAGGGAGAAGCTAAATAAACACAGCATGGACATAGATATTTCTTTTTGGTTTTTTGCTACATGAATTTTCTTTCCTTGAGATCCAGATATATCTAAAGCATTTTCAAAGGTAGGAAAGTTGAAGATACTATAAATTTTGTTATTGAACTACTATAACTGAAATTCTACCAAACCTTTATGTAAGAAAGGTAGGCAGCGTATCAGATTGGTGTGTTTGGGGTTTTTTTTGTTGGTTTTTTTTTTTTTTGGGGGGGGGGGGGGGTGGTGTCTTCCCCCCCCCCCCCCCCCCCCCCCCCCCCCCCCCCCCCCCCCCCCCCCCCCCCCCCCCCCCCGTTTTCCCAGAAGCAGCTCAATTGTCAGAAAGGATTCCGAAATATTTTCTCTCAGCTCTATTTTGGGGATTTCTCTCCTGCATTCCCCTATACACTGTAGGTAGATAAGCCACATATCTGAAGATGTGTCTTAATTTAGCTGATGTGATTTAAAAATATGTTGAGTTAATCTTGTATATTTCAAAATGTATTTAGTTTTGATCCTCAACTTCTTTGAGTAACACTGTGTATGTAAGATATGAGGACCCCACCCCCAGCTAATATATGAACAGTAAGAATCTCAATATGAGACTTTAAGCCTTTTTTTTTTTTTTTTTTAATCTGATGGGACAATAGACTCCTAAAAGATTAAACTGACTTTTTACTGCAGTCTGATTAAAGAACAAGGATTGCCATCATTAGCAATTACCAACCAAATGACTTTTGACTCCAAAATTTCTAACTGGATTTTCTGAGGGTGATAACATGATTACTGTATTTTAAATGCAGTCATTCTGACCCCAAAGAAACCACAAAGATTCCAGGATTCCAGGTGCTAAGCTCTGCTTATTGTATTTCAGTAGAAAATAGCTCTGCTTTATTAAAGAAACTGATAATACACTCTTGAACTTGATGTGATATATTGCAAATAAACATAAGTGACCTAAGATTTTAAATTTTGGAGGTCTGATTCCATATTTGTAATACATGAAGTAGCATAAATGTTCAAGGAATATTAACTTGTGTTTGAATAATGAAGTTTTGCATCTTTCTTAATAGAGGTAGTCACAAAGAAACAATTTTAAGTAGAAAATAATGCTTAGAGGCTCAAAGGCATATGTGCATATTCCATGTGCTCATTGCTCATGTGTATTTGTTTTTTTAGAGAATCTTTATGACAGTGGTGGGAAGACTTTAAATGAATCGGCTAAGATAATGTGCTAAGTATTTTATTTTTCTTCAAAGCAAGTTTCTTCATTGTTTAGCATATTCATTTATTTTTTATACAGCCTCTTACTTTGTGAAGACAGCTTTTACTCCCTTACAGATACTTTATGGGGTAGGACACAATATGAAGTCAGAACTTAAACACCAAATAAAGTGGAATATATATGTATACAAAGCTGATTCCCACAGACACACTCTCTCTCAAACCTAGCCAACTTTTAAGCCCTATGCATGTAAAGCAAGCTTATCTTTCAAGAAGCTGGTATTCAGGGTTTGTGATTACAAACAGATTTTCATTCTTGTATGACTAATTAGTGTATGTGAGACACAGATGGCAATGTGTGAATTTGTACGGCATTAAGGGATGTAAGGATGCTCTTAACATGTAATTTAATTAGATCTAGCATTATTTGTACTCAAATAAAAGGAAAGTTCTAAATCTCTTTTAATTCATTTGGTTGATACTATTTCAGAGATTAATTCTCCTTTGTTACTCAGACTGCTAATAAATAAAATCACTGACTTTGTTTTGTTTTGTTTGTGTGTTTAATGTCATTATTTCAATAATTAGATATTTACTATCAGTGATAAATGTTGCAGTGCTTTTAAATATTTTTAATGGTCCTGCTATCCTTTCTATCTGTCCAGGTAGAGAAACAGACTGACTTCCAGATGACTAGGCCAACTCTGAAATGCAGTTTGGGGAAGGGGTTGGGGAGGAGGAGGCATTTTTCTGCTTTTCTGTCTCTTGCTTCAATGGGACTGCGATTCTGAACCAAGTGCCATTCACTTTCTAGCTATTTGTTTGAGTGTCGTTCAGTTCTAGGGTAACTTGAAAAAAAAATGACTGTAATCTGGCTCTTTTTAATAAAGTAGTGGCTGAATTAGAATTGGCTGAATTTCTATCAGTGATTTTGAATACTTTTCTATCTTTAAGATGTATATGTTTATGTCAGTATCAGTCACTAATAGGGATTATGCTAACAATTTACATTTTAGGGTAATCAGATTAACATGCCAGGTTTTTAAATACACTAGTAAATCCTACAAAAGTGTAAGAGGATGGAGATCATGGGAAGGAAGCAGAATATTTGAGAAAGGAAAAAAAAAAAAAAAAGCTAGCGGCATCCGAAACTGATTGTCCAACAAGTTCTACTGTACTTTGCAAAATGGTGGAAATATTTTATAGTTTCTAGGATTTTATCACAAAGGCAAAGGCTGCATTAGGATTTTTTGTTACGTTTCGAGTTACAGTACATGCACAATGTTTGGGAAGGTTAGTCACCTTCATAATCAGTCAAATAAAATGTTTGTAGAAGAAAAGTAGTATGAATGGGGAGCAGGATGTGGGTACATTCCCCTTAGCAGTAGTAAAAGATAGCATGGATAAGTTTTCCTGACACTATAGTCTTAAGCAGTTAAGGGTTCATACCAACCCTGTTCTGGACATCAAAAACTAATATCAGGAACTCAATATCTTAGTTCTGTAGCAGCCAACTTGCCCAGAATGTAAGAAATTAAAAATCAAGTTTGTTTGTGGTTTAGTTTTTCGGTTGGTGTTTTTCCCCTCCTGTTTCAGAAAATGTTTGTCTCCAAAGAGCATGTCTGAAATTAAGAGCTGCAAGACATTCTGTGACAGTGGTCCCTCAGCTTTGTAGCAGAACTTACTGTTTCTGAAAGAGATTACAAGATGTGGTTGCCTCTCACAGCCACATGTCACTAAGCTCTTTCCAGTTATATGTTCTGTTTTGCACAGGTATAGTCACTAGCCCAAATAGCCAAATGCTATGTTCTCTGTTATGTGCTTATTATTTACTTGTGGTTGGAAAAATCTAAGATCTAGTCTTTGCTCCCTCCTAAAAAACCAACCCAACCCCAAAGAGCATCTCTGTTTAAAACAAACAAACAAAGCCCAAAACCCAAATAAAAAAACCCTTCCAACAGCTCAGAGGGTAGATACCATTTGAAAGGTGGTATTCAGAATTGTAATTCTTCATTTGGGGATGCTTCTCCCCCCCCCAAAATTGATCTGAAATTGTGGTCAGGTCACTGTACTTTATCTAGAGTTACATACCAGGCTTGTTCTACGCGATCCACAGTACAGCAGTCAGGTGACATACAGGCAGCCTTTCCTTCTGATACCCTGTAACATCCTTTTTTACAAAATATGCAACATTTGTACTGTACTTGTATACTGTTTCTACCATACATTACAGCTAGTAAGACAGGTTGGGGTAGGGTTTTAGGATGTATTTCTACATATGGAGATGCAGACTTTACCATAGAAAGATGCATCTTTTTTACTTAAGTTTTAAGGATAAAAGATCAGGACTAATTTCTGAAAGATTTGGGAACCTGAAAATTAAAATACTCATCTGCTTTCATTATTATTTTTTTTAACTGGATGAGTGGTTAAATGCACCTTGTAGTTCCCAGGTATCTCAAAACCTCTGCTTTAGATCCCCTTAACGCTTATAGTTTCAGGTTTTTTGTACTTAAAAACAACCATTATAAAACCTTTATAAATTTCATTCAAAACAAATAGTTACTTTTTTTTTTTAATTGTTTCTAAAAGGCCTGTGCAGAGATCTTTACGCGTAATATTTTTCACCTTGGACGTGGTCTAATTTTGTATGTAACTGTCCTGGTTTCAGCTGGGATAGAGTTAATTGTCTTCCTAGTAGCTGGTACAGTGCTATGTTTTGAGATCAGTATGCAAGAATGTTGATAACACACTGATGTTTTCAGCTGTTGCTAAGTAGTGTTTAGTCTGAAGTCAAGGATTTTTCAGCTGCTCATGCCCAGCCAGCGAGAGAGCTGGAGGGGCACAAGAAGTTGGCACAGGACACAGCCAGGGCACCTGACCCAAACTGTCCCACAGGGTATTCCAGACCATGGGACTTCCCATCTAGTATAGGAGCTGGGGGGACTGGGGGCGGGGGATTGCCGCTCGGGGACTAGCTGGGTGTCGATCGGCGGGGGGTGAGCAATTGCACTGCACATCATTTGTACATTCCAATCCTTTTATTATTGCTGTTGTCATTTTATTAGTGTTATCATTATCATTATTAGTTTCTTTTCTGTTCTATTAAACTGTTCTTATCTCAACCCATGAGTTTTACTTCTTTTCCCAATTTTCTCCGCCATCCCACTGGGTTGGGGGGGAGTGAGCGAGCGGCTGCGTGGTGCTTAGTTGCTGGCTGGGGTTAAACTACGAGAATAACTTAGGAAGAGGAAAACTGCTTTCATCTAGATAAAGTGACAGTGCACAGACAACCCAGTCACTCTTAGTTCTCTCACACCATATATCTTAAAACTTATCAAACCTATAATGAATTTTAGAAGAGAGTTAGCTGGAAGTTACTGGTCATCAATTGCAGCTGAAATCCATCCAGCTAAGCAATAAATTGCTTTCATTAGTGTAATTTGACTTACAGTGAAAAAAATCATGATCAAATGAAGGAGGAAACATGTATGACAGTATAATTGTGTGGGACTTCAATTCCTGAAAAGAGGGGGGAAAAAAAAAAAAAGCCAATGCCCATAAACTTGAACTAATAATTACAAAGGTTTTTGAAATCCCAGTCAGTGTTTTGGCTAGCAAGAGTACAAGTTACAGAGAAATAAAAGTGCTCTGTAACTTTACAAAGGCTTACATTAGATTACATATGGAAACCAACACTTAAGTCATACTGAAAATCTTCCTTTGGCAAGAAATGAGTTTCCAGTGCATGTGTAGGAAAAAAACCACCTGTAACCACTGTAAAAGAGCGATCAGATTCTTGTTAGTGTAAACATACTATCATGATCAATGTGATAGAAAATTGCAATGAAGCTTATATTGATTTGCCAGTATATACGCAGAAGTGATTACAAAAAAATGTGATTAGTTATTAGCAGTGCATGCATAGCTAGTACATGCAGCCTGACATGAAGAATCAGGGTTTTGCATGCCCTCAAATCAATAGGAAAGTAAGAACATGGCATACGCAATCATTCTCTTGTAGAATGTGGATATCCATGCTGTTGTGTAAAACGGTGCTAGGCAGGTTTCTCATATGTTAGAGGGGCAACTTGTGAAATAATTTGTGATCCTGTTCTCTGTGCTAGAAGAGCTCTATGGTGTGTTTATTGAGGCAGAAGATTATTGGAAAAATTCTCAGTTGCAAAAATAGCGAAGAGTGTTTTTTGCCTGTGAAAGTCATCTGTCTTACTCTGAAGACAACATGAAAAGAAAGTATAGTTCAGCAATTTCAGGTTCTTAGTCCCACTGTGAAGACTGTATTTTGAGTCTGGTCTTAAGGTGAAGAGAAAGGAGAGGGGAAGTAGGAGTCTGCCCTCATCACCTTCCTTAGCCATCTTACACAAGTAGTAGCCAAAGTAGTCACTATGTTCAAAATGCTGTGGTCACTGCACCTTTATCTCACACCTGGGACCTTCTATATTATTCTGTTACCTTATTATTCGGCAGTATACCAAAAATGTAAAAGGTACAAGCCAATGAAATACCGTCTTACTTTATTTCACAGATGGTTTTAGTCATTTCTGTCTCTTCAAGCATTCAGGTGCTATATTCTCCAAGGAGTTTTCAGTGGTTTCAAGCATTAAGATGATTTTTTAAAAAAGTTTTTAAAAAAAGTAAATAGGCAAGATACTAATTTTAAGATAAAATTCATCTAGTTGAGTTCCAAATAAAACATGCAACCTTCGGTGACCTTTAAGAGTAATAACTTGAACTGGTACTGATAAAAAAAAGATACTTCTAATAGTTTTTTTACAGTATATGAGTGATAGTTAAAAGGATGGGCCAATTTTTTGCCCTGTATCATCCTGTACTGTACAGAAACTGCACTTTATCAGAGATACTTTCTGGAAGTATACCATACAAATAAAATTTATTAAATAGTATATATTTCTAGTTCTCATATGGGATCTTTTGTATAACCTATTGCAGAGGACTTAAAGACACTTTGAGGATACGTAAGTGAAATTGTCAGAAGCAGAACTTAGTGAAGGGTTAAGTAGAATAGAAAAATTGTCTTAGGAGTACTAAATGCAGTACTGTGTTCTAATACAGTACCTTGAATATTCCAAGGTCTTGCAGAAATGAGGATTGAACATTGCCTTGAAAAATGCGCTGTCTGTATTGTATACCACATTAGGAAAGAATCTTTCAGAATGTTTTACTCGGTAAATAATAGTTTAATAATCACACCTGTATTTTGCTTCTGTATAAAAGCATGTGCGTTAAATGAGAAGACACTTACTATAACACATGTGCCATCCTTCAAAATTTCATGTCCCTTGAGTACTTTAGCTCTTATGCACTTCTTTAAATGCTGGAGAAGTGTCAAAAATGTTTTAGTTTTCATTTTGAATTACTCTATTTTTGGAGGGTTAAATGACATGTTCACATCCATTCCAGGCTTATATATCAATCATCTATATAAATCACATTGCCAAAGCTCTCCCTTATCTGCGTGCACAGTAGAGTCACAATAAGTTCTCTTGGATCAATAAGCAACTTTTCACTCGAAACACTCCTCTCCCAAGTGGATACATCTAGATTGCTAAGCGACTGCTAGATTGCTATTACCATTGTGTAGTTGTACTCACGTCAGCCTGACAGAAAGCAAAGCTTAGAAGGTAAGCAAGAAACTGCACAGCTAGAGAATGGTCATGTGTATGCTCTTTAGAAACAATATTATTAGTATTTTGGGCTTCCTAACCCAGCTCTTGCTGTAGCCTTTGGCATGATCAGAAAAGGTGTATTTAATTGTTATTCAATGAAGTAGAATAGCTGTGCCTGCTATTCCAGGCAGTATTAGCACCAAGTAATAAAAAAGCAGGGTTTGTCTTCTCTCCCATGTGAAGGGATAGGTGGACCATTAATGGTCTGTATCTGGGTTTTCCCTTCTTGCTCTTCTCCAAAAAAAAAAAAAAAAAAAAAAAAAAAAAAGAGGGGGGACTTTAGATCAGCTGTAGTTTAAATTAGTTTTAAATTAAACAGGTGCAAGGTGTTCTGAGGAGAAAGATGAGGCTTTAAAAAAAAAAAAAAAAAAGCCCCATATTCCTGCTTATAACTGAGATTCTTTGTTCGAAATTCTGAAGGCTATGTGACATCCAACTACCTGCATCACTGAAGAACAGGAAAGAACCTTTTATTTTTTTTCCTGGCACCTCACCCACCCCCTCCTTCAGATTGTTTTGCCTTTATGGAATTAGTAATATAGAAGTGGTAAGATAGGATAATTATCTTTAGCAACTGGTTGTAGTTTAGGAGATGTAGTATTACATGGCATATCCATTGGAAATTTCTGGAGCAGTTACATAGCCAAGATCTATAATTAAAACTAAAATACTAATGGAAGGGTCTGATGGACCAGTTAAAATGGCAGATACTAGGAATCAGGTAGATGGAGATGAAGTTTCTTCACACTTACCAGATAAGATATCTTTTTGGATTAAAGGATTTTGATAACCCGTGATCACAGATACTTCTAGACACAATTTATACTTGAAACATTTTTATGCAGATTATAAAGTTATGGTATTTAATTAATGCCAATTTTTTTACTTTCACCTACAAAACAGAAATGAAACTGGATAATCTGTGGTGAATAGTTCTCATGAAATCCAGCTCCCTAACTGTCTGGGTGAACTTTCATTTCCAAGCTCCTCTGGTTTTCACTTATATGAAAGCCAATTATTTGGAAGTTATGCTGGGGAAATGGAATGTCTGCAAGATCAGAGACTATATTTTCAATGCAATTACTTCATGCTTCATTGCATAAAGGATATACAGATTTCCTTAACACTTTTTCCGTCATTTGATACCAACTATCCATTTCTACAGTCACACAGAATATAAAAAATATAGAGCAAAGCTGAAACTGTCATCTGCATGACACTTTATTTCTAGAAAACCTTTGTATTTTTTATGTGCTTTTTAAAAATATTTTTTTAATTTAACCCTGCATGTCAAACGCAAAGAATTGCAAAATTAGTATAAGAAACTGCTAAGAATCACAGTTAAAATTTAGAGCGTCTAATTATTCTGAATATTTAATTCTTTTGAACAATATGCTTCAGAAGAATCATTATCCCTGTGAATTCCCCAACATTACATATTATTTACAGAAGTGGCTATTCATGCCAATATAACCTCTGGCATGATAAATGGGTTAGTAAATCCAAAGCATATGTGCCCTTTTGGTAGCAGATGGCAGGCTGGTGTCAGTTGAGACACACTCTGAATTCTCTAGTGGCCTTTACAAAGTTTATAATTATTGAAGAGAGTATTGTAGCATTTCTTTTTCAGAAAAGTTCAATAAATATAATAAAAATTAAACATACCAAGTAGAAACACAAATAATTATTTTTATGATGTTGTTTTTACATGTAGAATGGATTCCCGTATTTTTCAAGTCAATAGTAAATTCCAGTTGCTTTCAGGTTGCCAAGATTTCATTCAAGGGGTGTGTACTAATGAAAACATTGTGAAAATGCATGAATTTCTCACATACTCTTAATGCTTTGCATCTTGTGGAATTAGGAAGAGGCCATGCTTTTCTTGGTTCATTGTATTCTAAATGTTCCTCCTTTGTAAGTATGTAAAAATATCTGTTCTGATTTTATTATTTGGGTATAAATCCAGGTTATCTTTGTTCAAACAGAATTTTACTGTGTTCCACTAGGAATCACTACTGTCATCAAGTCTCACAATGCCTTCACGTATTTCAGAAATGGTATTGTTGGCCTAACATGACGTATTCTAGAGTATGGTTTTATGCTTAGCAAAAGCGTTATGTTTTTAATTTGAAGAATTTAAAATAAAGAATCTGTTAAATATTGAAAAGTAGCATTTTAAAGATTCTGAATGTATTTAGAATTCTTATTTTTTGAAGTATTTTTGAATATATTAAGAGAAACAAAGAACTGTGGTAGAACTGGTTAGACTTATTTTCTGTGTCTAGTTTTATCTTGTGGTACTGTGAGATTTCATGGTGGTAATGGAGAGCTAGGTAACCAGTAAAACTCTGTTTCATGATCCTTTAGATGACTAGATATAGTTTAAATCACTAGATATATTTTTAAATTATTTTTAAATTAATTACATGCAAGGCAGTGTGTGGATGTGGAGTAAGATGAAGTAGTAACAAAATTAATGGGTTTATTCTCTCTCCCTGGGAATTTGGAAACTTCCTTTTGGCTACCTATGCCTTTGAGTTGTGTAATGTATTTGCAGAAATAGAACAGAATTTTCTAAAACATTGAATAAACTTTCTACTATCGTCTAAGCTTCCTCTAAGCATTGTGACAGGTGAGAAGTAGTGTGTACTTAAATATGAAAGTACGGTTTAGAGTTTCTTTTGCAGTATGTTTTGTTCATGAACAGATTGCCTAGATGGTCCTTGTTAGCGATAATGCTCTTCCATACCTGATTGCTATTCCAAGCATGTTTTTTTCCTCAGATCAGTCAGAAATGCTAAGGATGAACAAGACTGAGGAAATCATCTAGTGCCTAGGGAGTCTAACAGTATGTTTGGGAAAGGGGGGCAAAATAAAAAAGCTACATTTCATGTTCTGGGAGGAGAGCTGTGGAGGAAAGCAGAATCTGGGTTTGTGTCAACTATTTAAATGAACATACTCACAAGCTTATACTGAATGGCAGTAAGCTCAACGTTGGTAACTCTCAGGCAGTGTAGTCTAATTCGCTAATGGGAGTTGTGATAGACTTTAGGTCTGTTCATTAGAAGACAGTTTCCTGCCTTTGATTCCTGCCCCCCCGCCCCCTCTGTAGAAGTCTCCATTGATTTCAGTAGGAACTTCAGCACATGCAGATCAATGACAGGATATGTACTGGTGATGTATGCTAAAGGCAACAGTAACTAATATATAGTGGACTGTACTCCCAGCACTTTTCTGTATGCATTTTCAAATTGCAGAGGCTTTAGAAAACAAAACAAATAAATTGCTTTGAAAAAACCCTGTAATTATTTGCTTAGGGATCCAGGAGAAGGAAGCAGTAAAGAAAAAAGTATTTTGGGGGAAAGAATCTAGAGGGCAATATCATAATTTTCCTGAAAAGAAGAAAGGCACTAGTGATTTCCTGAAGTGCGTTATTCTTAAAGGGCATGCCAAAATCTGTTGTCTCTTTCCTAACAGTTGGCAATGAAGACTTGTGGTAATTTTGCAGTAATTTTACATGAAACATCTGCCATAAATGCCTCTACTGGATATAAAAATTTCTGTTATGAAAGGATTGCTGTATGCATTAGACCAACTTAGGAAAATTGATCCTTACAGAACAGTTTTCCATACTGAGAGAATAAAATGACTGATGTTATCTAGACCTGAACCGATATAATAATTGCACATATATCCGTCCTCTGTAACAGTGTTAGTCTCTTTGTACCTTCATTTGATAAATTCCCTAGCTGGTTTTGGCAACAAGGTTTTTTATCTGTCCTCATAAAAATTTCTCTATCTCCATGTGTTTTAACTCAGTTAAAAAAAAATATTTACATATCAACCCAAATACCACTTTTGGTATTGTAACTATGGTTACATTATGATAGAGCTATATAAGATGGAGATGTGAAATTCTAACATGTACTCTCATATCTATATAATCTCTAAAGGAAGTAACACCACGTATTGCCATGGGATCTCTTGAGACACAAGTTCATTCTCTTTTCAACTTTGTACCAGTCAATGCTTTTGTGGTAATATGAATTTCGTTTTAAATGTCTTTTTTTAGTTTGCTATTTTCATGTTCACCTTAGATGCACAGAATCACATATTTAACCAAAATTCCTATTGAAATCATGGTTGCCATTCACAAAAAGCAAGTAGTTCTTTCTCACAAAAAGGTACATGTGCATACAGGACACTCAAATTGAAAGCAGTTTCTCTTAAGCAGGTTATCTGTGGATTGCATAAACACACCTGGCCTCAATTAAAAGAGTGAGATGCCAGTTTATTAAGATAATTCAGAAGTAGATTTAAGAAATACTTTACTTACTAAGTAGTGCACATATAGAGACTGTTTGTGCCACAGCAACCTGAGGTTCAAGTTTCCTGCCTATCTGGCTGCATTAGAACAACTACAGGCCGCAGGGAAATGATTAGTTAACCTTTTCCTTGCTGTGCAAATTTTGGATTCCATCTTCTATGTGGATGTGTCCTTGAAGCAGCAGAATGAATCAGGCACAGGTAATTCTGGTAACCCAAGAAGGCTTTTCATCAGCTCTTCCTGTGATTGTTAATAGAATATCTAGTTCTTCCAAAAGAGGTTATAATAGAATTCTCGTAGAACAATTGCTAAGTGACACTGTTATTGACATAAAGTATTTCATCTTGACTGGCAACAGGGGATTGCTGATGCCAGAATGTTTTCAAATACACTTTATAGCACTATCTAGCTATCTTAACAGATCATTTTCTGGCCAAGAATACAGTGGGACTTTTGTCACTTCTATGAGATCTGTAAGTGAAGATGCCTGAAAGAAAACTAAATCTTCAATAGGTGAATATTTGGGAAAGTAAATCCATTTGGTATTGCTGTTAGGGTCAAAGCCATTTGATGTAGGTGGATTCTTTGCTTCAAATGTATTCCTTTTTCATTTCATTGGGAAACATATCCAAGTGAGGAATGAAAAATTTCTGATATTAGTAGTCTGCTTATATTTGAAAGTGCAATCGGTTTTCTTAATTATGAGTTAGTATCATGTTGTAAAGCATGAGTTATTAACCAGATCATTTTCACTCAAGCATCACTTGAGTGATAACTAAGCTCATACACCTCAGTTTGGTTCTACAGCTATACAAAATAAAACATTACAGTTTGTGTTAACAGCAGTTTTGTGGTATTTTTACAGCTGTTTGTCATTGTGATTGTCCTAAAATGCATATGGTACTACCAGGCTGCACAAAAACAAAATTTGGGGAATTTTTTAGTTGTAAATGGACTAATGAGAGTGATGTGAGTATGGAGCAGGTTAGGCTGTGTTGCCCTATTTGGCCATGGTCCAGTGCCTGCATGCCTGCTCCAAGTCTGCCTCTTCTCAGCCCTGAGAGCTGAAAGCATTCGGAGAAAGGAGAAGGAATAGTCCAACAATTAAAACTGAAAAATTGGTGTCACCAACAAGCAGGACAGAGTAAATTGCTTTTTCCTGATCCTTGGTATAGCAAAATTGAACTTTTGGCTGAAAAGACCTGAGCTAGGTCAGGAATGGAATAACCACAAAGGTATGTGTACTATTAATTGTTCTCTTATCTAAACCTCATTTATAGGTTTAATTGATGTTGATCAATTTCCCATCTCTCTTTGGGACAAGTATGTGGGACTAGTTGCTGCATGCTCTTAAAGTTGTATTTACTAGATGTCAAAATCTATACCCCAAACTGCTCTTCTGTGGTAGTAGCCGTTTATATTCCTGTGTATGACTTGACAAGGTACAGATAAAAGTGCTTTTGTGCATTTTTTTTTTTTAATGTTTTCTGTTGAGAAAATATTATCTATACAGTATCTACAACTAGGGAATGAGATTAGGTTAATAAGAAAGCCAGTAAATAGAATTTATTTTTAATATCTATTTTCAAAAACCAAGAAGATTCTAAATTAACATTATAATCATTGAGGATATATGAGATGTCAAGGCTAAGAAGCTATCTTACCGAAAATAATTGTATTTGTGATGGTAAGGAATAGGAGAAGGAGTAGAAATTGTAATTTTTGTTCAGAGGAGAAATGTGACATGGTCACACTCAGAAAAAGTAGCCTTGAGGGTAGAAGAGTAGTTGAAGGAAAGAAAAAAAAAAAAAAATCCTCTGACAACTTGAATTATAATTAATAAAAGTTTCCCTGCATATTTTCTGATTAAAAAATAGAATAGCTAAACATTCCAGTATCACCTGAAATATTTGATAATGAGAATTTTTGTTCATTAAGGATCAGCACATCCAAACTAACATTAATCATCTAAGGTCATTGGAGTGAGTGTCAGAGGCTGATTTATACCAACAAAATACCAAAAAGCCTGCATCAAAAGGTCTCTGTTAAGGCACCCGTCTGACCTTGTTAAGGTCAGTCAGATACTGAGTTCCAATTAAAATGCAAGTCTAAAATCATGTGAGGCATGGTATTTCTCCTACTGAAATCAGTTAAACGGCTTGCAGTCTCTTCACCAGTGTAACAGAGCTTGTCCTATAAAGATACTATTAGGTTTTGTTGGGGAGCAATACATATTGTAAATCATGGCCTTATCATTGATTACGAAGATGAAGATATAAGAAAACTGAAGCTATTAAAAATGTGAGACAGCTAAATAATTTATAAATTTCCATCTCTGTAGCCTTTATTAGGCAATTAAATTCATAACAATAATACTTTCTTCTGAGATACCACGTTTGGCTTCAAAACGTCTAGCACCGGCGTCACATGTTAGAATCCTTAACTACTTCTGTCTATTCTTTGTTACTATTTAGGTACTCTTAATTCGTTGTCTTACTTCCATGATCTGACAGTGTAAGTTACATCTCTGTTGCTCAGCTGTTAAGTGTATTCCCCATACTAGAAATTATTTATTATACTGGCACATGGTATATCATCTGTCATGTCAAAGTGGAGGAAAGATCTTCTACAATGTCTTTTCTGCTCTTTAATCTTTCTATGGAAAGCTTCAACTTTCCCTTCAGACTACTAAAGAGAATGCTTGAAACATTTCTTTTAAGCTGCTGAGTTCTTTCCCCCACCGCTATATTGGGTGCACAAGAGCACATTTTTGTGCTTTCGGGGTGTAGCGCTGGAAGTTAATCACATAACAGTTTTTAACTGTTTTGAGGTTAAATATAGTTACTAAAATCTGAGCTGAGTATTTTCACATGAAAGACATTTCATTTCATATTTTTGTAGAGTTCTACTGGAATTAAAATTATTTTAAATGTATGATGTATTAGAGGCAATACAAGCTTCCTCCTGATAGTATAAACCTTAGTAGTATATTGCTAATGAACATATTTCAGTAGGTTTGAAGATGTGTTTTGTTGCCTTTATCTTCACTAAATCAATGGAAGATTATTTTGTCCAAAGGCAAAGGGTCTCACAGAGATCTGGTTAATTTGTTGGCTGAAGCTTAACTGATAGTCTCTTTTCCATACTAGAATTTTCTTTATAATACCTGTTAAAATCTCCTTTAACTGCCAGACTATGTAATACGTAATACTACTGTTTGTGACCATTGTGTCTTACCAAAGATACAAATATCTTTGGCATATACCTAAGAATACTATCATTCAAATTGTACTAACTTTCTGGACAAGCTATGAAGGATTTTGGGTTTGGTTGGCTTTTCCTGTCCCCTTGTGTGTCCCATTATTTGCTGCAGTTCTGCTTTTCAGTTGCTAATAACATGGGAATTGTTGTTTCCATTAACGAAATATTAGCCAGAGTAACCCATTTGTAGTATTTATAATTTAAGAGTGCTAAATATAGATCAGAGGCTCTGTATGGTCTTTGTCTTAGCTGGTATTTTGTTTTTATAACTCTTATTCCCTAACACACAATTTGATGGAAAACATTACCTATCTTTTATATTTTCATTTAGATTGTATAATTTTACACGAAAACAAAATGTTTAAATTCTAGCCTGCCAAAATATTGCTCAGTGTTTAAGATTTCACTGTGTCAGCTATCAGATCCAATTTCTTCTTAAGAAAAATGTCTTATATATACAATAACTTGTTATTTCTAATACAGTGCTTTCGAACTAGAT
The DNA here is from genome assembly GCF_900496995.4 of Aquila chrysaetos chrysaetos. Lineage (NCBI taxonomy): Eukaryota > Metazoa > Chordata > Aves > Accipitriformes > Accipitridae > Aquila > Aquila chrysaetos. The sequence goes on from NC_044012.1 coordinate 9,067,708, forward strand.
AATCTGTGGGAAGTAAAAATAATAATCCAGGACTAAGTACATAAGGGGTTTTTTTTTCTTTACACTATGCATTGATGTTGTGTAAATATATGCTGGGGTTTTTGTGTGTATGGACTTAATCAAGTTTCTTGGCCTCTACTTTTATTTGTATGCTCACAAGGAGTATGTGTACATACTTTTCTGGCATTACTTTGGAGATGGTATAAAATATCTCTAGCCCCTCTTTTAGATTTCTCAATGCTGAGATGAGTTCCTTTTTAACATGTTTTCAGTAATGCCTTAGAAATTGCTGTTCCTAAGTTCTTTTGAATAAAAATCTCATTTATTTACTTGGTCAGTAATAGGGGTTAGCAACATGCTGCTTGGGGCACCCAGTGCTAATAGTTACCATAATTACTTTCTGTAGCACCTTATCCTCAGCAGTTGCTGTAGCAGAAGCTCTAATTGCTGAGGAGTTGGATTTTTTTACCAAGTGATTCAGAATTCTGTTTGGCAAGCAGACCCTGCATGATTGCTGAGTAACACAAGGTACCAGGAGTTAAAAAATGCCCCCAGTGGAAGAGTGGAACATTTAGAAACTGCCAGTGCTGAAGATCTTTGCATACGTGGGTGCCAATGTAAGCAAGTTCAAGTAAAACTTCACTTTGTATCTATCTGGACTTTGTGGGTATAGGTATCACCAGGAGCTAAAAGGTCACTTTCTTTGCCAAAACTGATTGCAAAGTATTACAAAACTTTTCAGAAGTAGCTGAAATAACTTTTAACAGTGAAACTGTAATACAGACGTTTGAGCAGTTCATTTAATTAAAAATGAATTAGGCATATTTTAAAAATCAAATTACAAAAAAGGTACAAACCTTAGTTATTAGAAAGTCTGCCAGAAGTTTATATTTGCAGTTACCCATAATGGACTAGATTCTTCCAGTCACTGTTTTTCTTTTTAACACACTTGTAAAATCTCAAACAAATTAGCAAATGTTAAAACAACTGGGAGAAAAAAAAGAAAAAAAGAAAAAAATAATTCTTCAAGTTCATTAATATTTCATAAGATTTTATCCTTGCCCTATTTTGGTCAAGTGTGTTAACTCAAATGAGTAATTGCTCTGTTCTATGTAATTTTCTTTTTTCATTTCTGATTGTGTATGACTTAAGTTTGAAACTTAAGTTAAGCATGTGTTTCCTCTCCTGATTGCAGAAATTGTTTGTCATGTAGGTATTTCACACAGTGTTCTGTCATTCCCAGAGTGGAAATCTGTGTCTGCAGTCTTAATGTCAAAATCTCTGCATTATTTAAGCATATATTCTGCCTTCTGTTGACATCCCTACTTACAAAGTACAGTGAGCTAATGTGGTTTAACCCCAGCCAGCAACTAAGCACCACGCAGCCGCTCACTCACTCCCCCCCCCACCCGGTGGGATGGGGGAGAGAATCGGGAAAAGAAGTAAAACTCGTGGGTTGAGATAAGAATGGTTTAATAGAACAGAAAAGAAGAAACTAATAATGATAACACTAATAAAATGACAGTAGTAATAATAAAAGGATTGGAATATGCAAGTGATGCACAATGCAATTGCTCACCACCTGTCGACTGACACCCAGCTAGTCCCCGAGCAGTGATTCCCCCCACCCCCACTCCCCCCAGTTTATATACTGGGCATGATGTCACATGGCCACTTTGGGTCAGCTGCCCTGTGTCCTATGCCAACTTCTTGTGCCCCTCCAGCCTTCTTGTTGGCTGGGCTTGAGAAGCTGGAAAATCCTTGACTTTAGACTAAGCAGTACTTAGCAACAACTGAAAACATCAGTGTGTTATCAACATTCTTCTCATATCTAACTCAAAAACATAGCACTATACTATCTACTAGGAAGACAATTAACTCTATCCCAGCTGAAATCAGGACACCTAATTAGGTCCCGCATGCTCCTACTATCCAGATTACATGTACATACTCCAAAAAAAATGTCAAGATCTTTTCCTGCAACAAATTATGATCAACAGTGCTTATCCAGATCAAAAAGTGAATTTGATCAAGCATTATACTTGCTAATTTTGCACAAACAAAAAGAATTAAAACAGTCCAGAAACTAAAGAAGATTTTATATCCTAGTCATTACTTCCCCTTACATTTCTATAGTGTTTTTTAAACTACCTCCGGAAGTTCCCCTCCTTCATGAAAATGTGAAATTTCACGAGATGATATGATAAATGTTTTGCTGAATATGTAACTGCCACGCAAGATTGGATCTAAGGTTAGCTTATTTTGGCATCTCATTCCAACAAAAGGGACTACTAGATTTTTAGGGAAAGAATAGATCATACCTAGGGTCATGTTTTCCCAACTTCCAGAAAATGTGGGTATCTTGAACAAGAACTTGCGCACAGATATTTGTGTTTGATAGCTAATACTAAACATATGTTCCTTGAATTTTCCTAAACCCTCTTTGAACCCATATAACCTTTTATCTTCATACCTTTATGTGGCAAATGCATTGGTTGCATGAGAGAGTACTCTTTGGTTGAAGCTTACTGCCTGATGGTTTCACTGAATGAACCCAGGTTCCTGTGTTTTGAGAAAGAATACACATCCATTTGCTATTTGCATCCCTAGCAACTTTCAGATATCCATCATATTCCCTTCCCAGCCTTTTCTTTATGAAAGGCAAGTTTTATAGCCTATTTAATTTCCCCTCATATTGAACCTCTTCCATGCATCTGATCATACTAGTTGCATATGTCCATATTTATTCTAGCTCTCTATTAAACCCATTTGTCAGCTAATGAAAACAAATGGAAAGTCACTCAGCAATTCAGTGACAGAGCCAAGCAGAGTGTAGATCTCAAAACCCATTCTTTCTAAATGGAGTATATGTTTGGAAGAACTGCAAAGTAAGCATCAGTTAGGGTTTTGCCTGCAGTTTTCAATCTTTAATTATGCCCTGCTGGTGGAGATTAGTTACCTAATGTGTATTCTGATGACTGAAGTAGACACACATTTCACCAGAATTTGGTACTTCTGTGGTTTGGCATCTGGTTATTCTGTGAGAAAATAAAGCAATGAAAGTTAGAATACCCCTAGGAGGATCAGCAACATCTGCCGAAGTGAGATAGATATATAGCCCAGGTGAACATTCACAAGATGCCCTATTATAAATAACAAGACACATTTCTAAGATTATTATTTACACTGGCCTAATTTTTTCTTGGTGATATTTTTATGTTCTGTAAAGTAATGGCATAGTACACGACAAAACTAAGTAAAAGAAATAGCAGAGCCCTTAAGGAAAAGTAGATTACAGAGTAAATTGCAAGCACCAAAGGAATATATTTTGAGAAGACTGTACTGAGATTAACTTTTTTAACTGTACTAGTTATGTATTTTCACAGAAGACATAAACAGACAATAAAACAGCAGCCTTCTGGAGGCCATAAGCTGAGTTAATAGCTTTAACCCATGTAGCGTTTCTTCATCTGAGTAAACGTCTAGAATGAATTATACCAAGCCGTATCGGGTATCTCTGGGATAGCAAGATGTCCTGGTTTCAGCTGGGATAGAGTTAATTGTCTTCCTAGTAGCTGGTACGGTGCTATGTTTTGAGTTCAGTATGCGAAGAATGTTGATAACACACTGATGTTTTCAGCTGTTGCTAAGTAGTGTTTAGTCTGAAGTCAAGGATTTTTCAGCTTCTCATGCCCAGCCTAGCGAGAGAGCTGGAGGGGCACAAGAAGTTGGCACAGGACACAGCCAGGGCAGCTGACCCAAACTGGCCCACGGGGTATTCCAGACTATGTGATGTCCCATCTAGTATAGGAACTGGGGAGACTGGGGGCGGGGGATCGCCGCTCGGGGACTAGCTGGGTGTCGATCGGCGGGTGGTGAGCAATTGCACTGCGCATCATTTGTACATTCCAATCCTTTTATTATTGTTGTTGTCATTTTATTAGTGTTATCATTATCATTATTAGTTTCTTCTTTTCTGTTCTATTAAACTGTTCTTACCTCAACCCATGAGTTTTACTTCTTTTCCCAATTTTCTCCCCCATCCCGCTGAGTGCGGGGGGAGTGAGTGGGCGGCTGCATGGTGCTTAGTTACTGGCTGGGGTTAAACCATGACACAAGACTTGTGGTCTTTGAGATGAAAATACTGGTAAATGAAAAAAGATACTCTAAACAAACTTTAGATTGAGTTCTCCACCAGCCAGCATGAAGGGAGGTGAAAATAGTGTCTTTCCTGTCTTACTGATACTGCTGTGCTTGGAGCACCTTGCAATACTATGCAGACACTGTATCACCTATATGTGACACTGGATCTCTCAAGGCAAGATACTCCTAGGTAAGCGGATCAAGCACTGTTGATTTCCCAGTCTCAGTCCTGGGCATTCCCCACGTTCCAATATTCTGTTCATCTTCCTGTGCTATCTTATGTCAACAGGGTCTTTCATAGTCTAGTTTTGTAATGCCTAACAGGTTTTCAAAACTGAACATCTCTTGGCAAACAGAGCTGGATTTGCATTCCCAACAGTGCTCGTGTACCTCCTACACATCTGGAAGACCAGATTGCACAGTATGTATTTTGCAGACTGCTAGTTTGCCCATACATATTGGTTGAATCCACATCCAAGCAGTGTATTCAGATATTACACAAATGTGGATCCTGTTTTTTGGGAATGTCTCTGTTTGAATGGTAACTTCCTCAGTGAAGGACAGTGTGCTAAGTGTTTGTGTTCTAGCCTTTGTTGTTTCCTCTTTTTTTTTTTTTTTTTTTTTTTTTTTTTCCTCACATGGCTATGACTGCACCAGGTAATGGCCTGCCATCCACCTGTGAGTGACAAAAGTGAAGTAAAGCTTAACTGGAGCTTTAAGTACTCCATGCCATACTGGAGGAAAACTAGTCAAATCTTAGAACGTTTTACATTTATAGCAAATGTAAATTTACTTTCTAAAGAAAATTGAAGTTGTAGATGTCTCCATAATTTACTATCAAACGACTCTGAAAAGGTTTAGTACACACTGTGGTTGATTACCAAGTTCATCTTGCAGAGAGAGGGGTTTTTGACAATATTATTGTTTTTAGTTAAATGAGTGAGTTGATTAACAATGTCATACTGTAGACCATTCTTATTATCAGAAAACCAGACCTGTATGTTATAGGTGTCCAGAAGAGCAAGTAAGTTGCTCAATATCAGGGAACATAATATAATTAGTTACTGTAGGTATGTAATATTACTGTTCTGCTGTCAGAGGAATTGAAAAAAAAAAAACCAAAAACCTGAAGTGAAAGAAAAAAAAACAACCCATAGAATGATACCTGCTGCTTGCTCTGCTGTGGTCTTCATTATATAAACTCCTCTTGGTTTCCTATAATTATCTATCATGTTTTCATGTAGTTACCAAAATTCCACCTGCAATTAAGGAGGTTCTACAAAGAGATCTGGACAGGTTGGATCGATGGGCTGAGGCCAGTCGTATGAAGTTCAACAAGGCCAAGTGCCGGGTCCTGCACTTCGGTCACAGCAACCCCATGCAGCGCTACAGGCTTGGGGAAGAGTGGCTGGAAAGCTGCCCGGTGGAAAAGGACCTGGGCGTGCTGGTTGACAGCCGGCTGAATATGAGCCAGCAGTGTGCCCAGGTGGTCAAGAAGGCCAATGGCATCCTGGCCTGTATCAGAAATAGTGTGGCCAGCAGGAGCGGGGAGGTGATTGTTCCCCTGTACTCAGCACTGGTGAGGCCGCACCTCGAGTACTGTGTTCGGTTTTGGGCCCCTCACTACAGGAAAGACATTGAGGTGCTGGAGCGTGTCCAGAGAAGGGCAACCAAGTTGGTGGGGGGCCTGGAGCACAAGTCTTATGAGGAGCGGCTGAGGGAGCTGGGGCTGTTTAGTCTGGAGAAAAGGAGGCTGAGGGGAGACCTTATGGCTCTCTACAACTACCTGAAAGGGGGTTGTAGTGAGGTGGGTGCTGGTCTCTTCTGTCAGGTGGCTGGAGATAGGACGAGAGGAAATGGCCTCACGTTGTGGCAAGGGAGTTTTAGGTTAGATATTAGGAAAAATTTCTTTACTGAGAGGGTTGTCAGATATTGGAATAGGCTGCCCAGGGAAGTGGTTGAGTCACCATCCCTGGAGGTATTCAAAAAGCGCATAGACAAGGCACTCCAGAACATGGTTTAGTGGGCATGGTTGATGGTTGGACTCGATGATCTTGAAGGTCTTTTCCAACCTAAATGATTCTATGATTCTATGAATTTACATGTCCTGTCTTACGTCATTTAAATATACATCAGTGGAATGTATGTGTGGCAGAAATTAAATAGTGCTATGAAAACTTATTGTATGTAAAGCATTTTAAGAAAAGGGCCAAATTTTTGGTAGTCTTTGGAAAAGAGTTTCATGTGATTTTTTCACAGTTTATGTTATGACAATTGCTTAGGCAATACATCATGTACTGCATTATTTTCTCCAATAGTCTAGGTCTAAATTAACATGGCCTAGCACTTTGACCTGTCTTTCTGTTCATATTGATACATATACCCAGAACTGAATTTTGGTTTTCTACTATTACAAATACAGTTCCCAAAATGTATGTCTGTGATAATAACAGATTTTGGGGGTACAGAGGGAGGGAGAACAAGTAATTGTATTCTATATGTGGTAAGTCTAAGTGTGTCAGCAGCTTAATTCTGATTCCACTAAAGCTTATGGCTGGTTTATCATTGACTTCTTGAGGATTAAGAGTTAGACCAAGACTGAATGTTTTTTGAATTCTCAAACCCTGTCTAATTACTTTTGTATGTTAGACTTCTACAGCAAAATTCTGCCATTGGATTAATTCTGAGTTAACTCAGTAGTATCACTGAAGTATCACGTAATTTGGATCCAGTTAACATTGCAGCTAAAATTTCATTTTGTTTGGTGACACTAATTTTTATTTCTACGGTTCTGACATGTAATTCATTCACATAAACCCCTCGTTGTTAATTTAGTATTAAAACCACATTAATGAAAACAAGTACTTTCAAAGCAAAATATTTCTGCTTTAGGGAAAATAGATTATTTTTCTTTTAAAGGAGGGGAGAAGATAAATATTTAATAATCAGATAGATATGTTGCTCAGCACTTAATCTTTAATATATGCTGAATCCTAAGGGATTACTAAGGGATGTATCAGTACTCAGTTTAGTAGTGTAAATATTTTGTACTATGGAAGTACAGTTTGTGTTTATTGTGCAGCTTGATTTTATTATGCCAAGTTATATATAATGCAAAATATATGTGGTTTTTAACTAGTGTTTACTGCGTTGTTACCAGTTCCATGGGGTTTGAATGTTTAGAGATTCCTTTCTGATATGACTTGTCCCATTGTCCAAACAAAAGATGTTATGTAGATATATATTTATGTGCATTCAACTCATTATATACCTTTAATTGCAAAGTTAGGTTCTTGCTATTTATAAAATAGTCTTTTTTTCCCCTCTCTCCACTTTTATCATAGTTTTGCATAGAAAATAGTAGGACAGCATCCATTTATCAAGGTTGGTACTTGAAAAATCCATCTTTGTTTTAGTAAGTAATGTGTTCTTTTTTCTTTTTTGCACACCATTGTATTAGCTAACTTACTTGGAGAGTATGTACAGAATCAGGTGTCTACAGGACAGCATTATGAGGCAACCTCTCATCTGTACCTTTTCTAGGGAATTGGCATGACTGCATGCCTTTCTGAAGTATCTGTATGCAGCGTGGGAAACAAACAGGACGAACAGAGGACTGTGTGCAGTTGCAGGGCTGCAGTCTTACTGGGGTCACCGAGATGTGGTAGGGTAGTTCACACAACTGGAATGTGGCAGGGGTTGGATACAGGCTCAGTAGGAAGGCCAGGCTGGGACCGCGGCATTCCCTTTATGTAACAGAGCAGAGGGAATGTATAGGCCTCTGCCTTGGGATCAGTGATGGGCCAGCTGAGAGGGTATGGATGAGGATTAGGGTACAGACCAATGAGGATGATGTCATGATGGGTATCTGCTATAGGTGCCTGACCAGGAAGTAGATGAGGCCTTCTTCAGACAAGTGGAAGAAGCCTCCCTTTCACAGGCTCTGGTCCTTATGGGGGACTTTAACCACCCCAGTATCTGCTGGAGGCACAGCACAGACAGTCCAGGAGGTTTCTGGAGTATATCAATGACAACTTCCTATGAAAGGTGATTGAAGATCCAATGAAAGGACATGGTCTGCTGGACCTCATGTTTACAAACAAGGAAGGATGGGTTGGGGACGTGAAAGTTTGGGACAGCATTGACTGCAGTGACCATGAGATTGTGGAGTTCAGGGTACTGGGGGGAAGGAGCAAGGCAAAAAACAGGATTGTGGCCCTAGACTTCAGGAGCTCAGACTTTGTCCTGTTCACAGATCTGCTTGGAATAATGACCAAATTACATTCAAATGCTAAATGCAGCATGCTTCTGTATCTAATTTGCATTCTAATTTTTATTCAGATACGCTTTTCTTTATTATGCCAATAACTTATTGCAGGATCATCCTTCCCATATAAGGGAAACCTTACAGCTTAGTTCAGTGGGAATGAGAGAGCGTTTGTGACAGAACAGAAAATTTTGCCTGTTTCTTCACTGATTGGAAATACATTTCTTCTACGCATTATTCAGTTTTGAGATCCTGCATGAAACCCACTGTATTGGAATCACTTTTTAATTCAATATTGTCCAAGAAGCATAGTTAAGAACAGAATAAGAACATGGCATTGCAATTGTTAATAATTAGGCAAGGTCACATGAAGTTTTTTTTCTAGACCACAGGAGCAGTGTTATCTCCCTGCACTTCCGAAAGGATTTCACCATCAAAATCACCACAAACTGGCCGAACATGTCTGCAGAAACTCCTCAGTCATACTTTTTGCCTACTGAACACATAGAAAGTGATAGGCTACTACTAATAAATAATCATTATTGCTATTATCTGAAAGTAGTGACTCTTAGCCAGTCCTGTCCTCTGCAAGATTTGTTGAATTAATTTCATTGTCATGAGCGTTTTCTTAAAGGAAATAGTTTTGATCCATGAACTCCTGTGCTGCATGGAACCCTAATGTTTAATTTCTATAGCACCTGAATGCAATAAATACTTATCACAAAAAAAAAATACTTCTTCAACACTAGTAAGATTGAAGAAATCTTCTGAGACAGAAGAAAGTGGGTGTCCTAATCTGAGAAGCTGTTTAGAGATAACCTCATCCCAATTTATCTCTGCAAAACCCTTTACAAGGCAGATGGCTATTCATCTTTTGAATGTCTTTAGCAAATTCAAGCTAAGAATAAAAACTGCCATGTAGAAATTCCTGTAAAGGTCAGTCAACAAGCTGAAAATATTATAATGTGGTTTCATTGTTCGCAAATAGAGAAGGTAGATTTAATTTCTTTAAACTGTACTTCAGGGGCAGTGAAGAGATTGAATTGTTAGAAGTATGACTGAATGATGAAAGACTCAGCCTGATAATCTTAAAACCTCTAATTGTATTTTCACAGTTTTGAACTGTTAAGATTTTTTTCAAGTCATTTTTTGTAGGCTGTCTTTGAACATTTCTTAAATATATTTTTCCTCCCTTGCCCCCCCATAGCTAACCAGATGACTGGGTTGCTAGGGAGCTTGCTTTTTTTTTTTTTTTTTTCTTTCCCCTTTAAATAAATAGAAATCTTGAAGAACAAGTAAAACATTTGACTTAATTGTTTTCACAAGCCTTACTTGATTGCTTTAATAATTACTTCTTTAGGTTTCAATGTTTCAGAGGTGGTATGCTATGGAAGAAAACATTACACTGTATATACCTGAGTTTTGTCTTGCTAAGGGAGTGCATCTTTAGTTTTGCATCTGCATGTATGACAGCAGAAATAGATATGGCTGCTGTATCATCAGCAGTCCTGGAAATAACAGAAAGGGCGACTGAACTGATAGCAGCAGCTGAAACATTTTAGGGGGGTTCTGAGTACAGTATTGCAGCTTCTTGGTACTTAACTTTCCAAACTCAAATGTAGGAAATGTATGATTCTCAGATCCGTTCAGCAAGTCTTCTGTAATGGCTCAGTTGCTTCTGGTTCTGAAGAGAAACCGGTGCTGTTATACAGTGGATTAAGTGAGATGGGTTCCCATTCATTCAAAGGATATTACTAAAGATCTCCTTAGGAGTGATGTCATTTTTTGTTTACGAGATACTGAAGATGATGAAAAAAGCCTTGAACAGTCCCACGTGGTAAGTTCTGCTTCTCCCAGACCACTGCAGTACTCCCTACTTTTCCAGCCTTTTACTGGAGAATTCATCATTCTGTCTTGCTCAGTTTGGCTGGTGAGAACCCTGTGTGCTCTGTCCCTATCTTTTTTGCAAAGATGCCTCTCATACATTTGGTCTGCCGTGTGGTAGGCTGATCAACACAGAGCACGGGGAGCAATGAAGCTTCAGTGTAACAATGCTGAGGAGTATCATATCTTACCTGCCAATATACTCAATATGTACTAACATTAAGGACCAGAAAAGGCACAAGTAAGCTACTTGCCTTAGCTCTTCTAATGAGGCAAGAGGTTTTTAACCAACAGACTTACTGCTATTCTTGTAAAATTTCTGCATTTTGGAAAGTGGCTAATGTGAACCTACTATGTTCAACAGCCTGTCTAGGTGGAATCACTGATGCTATTTCTGTACTGGGGGCAGAATCACCACACGAGAGACTCACCATTTCTTCATTGTTGCTCAGCTATGCAACCTGAGCACAAACAGTGCAACTGGCTGGATTCGATACACAGTTAGAAATGTTTTTTCCCCTTTTCATGCTCCATCAGTATGTATCAGCAAGTAAAACAATGTGAAACAACACAACAAAAAGAGAAAATATTTTCAATTGTTGTAGGAAGGTCTTTCATTTAATAGTAGGCTAGTGCTTTTAGATGCATGTCACCCTGACAGCCCTCTTATTTTCTGTCTTGCAGTGAGACAGATAATATCACAGCCTGCCATAAAGATAAGGGATTCAGGGGCAACAAAGGACCAAAAAATGGGACTTTAGATTATTAATGCATTTAGAAATCACATTTTTTTCTTATTACTGTGAAGGTGAAATGGATAAATTTCATAGTGAAGACGCATGCTGGATTTACTAGCTTCCTTCTACTCATACCTCTGTGGCTTGTTTCTCCCTGACTACTGTAATAGCTAGTGTTTTGATTGGTAGTATTGGAAAAAAAAGTAGAAATAAAATTATTAAAATACTTGTTATATTATATTAATGTTAACATGGAAAAGGGATGTTCTTTCAAGGAAACAACATTGCATTATTTGCCCTTACCTTTTTTGTTATTATGCTGTGTTTCAGGTATTAACACATTCCTATTTACAATTCAAAGTTCCTAATTATGCGTAACTAGAAAAAGGAGCATTTTGTGCAGGGCTTACCAAGTGGGACTGTTGAAGCCTTTTTCATTATATCCAGAGCTTGCAAACCCAAGTCAAGCTGAACTTTCACTACTATTCCCAAATGCTTAGTGTATTTGCATTATTTAAAATTCTTTGGCACTTCAGGAAGCATGGATTCTATCGGCTAATGGGAGCCCTGAGATCTAAACTTCACACAAAAAGGTGGTTTTTTGGTACAACACATCCAAGCCAAACTGAGCAGGGACATCTAAGTGTGTATGAACTTATTGCTGTTGAATTCAGTGGAGTATAGAATTAGGACTGAGAGGGATTAGGCCTTTATATATCGGTAACTTGCATTGCCAATGGTCCTTGATTTTTCAAAAAAAAAGAAAGAAAAAAAAAATAAAGCAGATTTTTTTTTCTATTTTTCTTGTCCAGCTTCAACATATAAATTTTGCAGGTTTCAAGTAGCTATAGAATTCATTTTTTGTGGCATGGCTTCTGTGGTCTGTCAAATCCCCTCAGATAAAAATCCAATGGGAAATGTGTGATTTTACTTAAATCAAATCACCACCTTGATAGTGGTGTTCACCTTCTGCCATGATACTGTTCTCCCCATTCAGTCCCAGCCACGATGTCAGTGAAGGTCACCATGCACGTAGAAAGATGAAAATAGGACTTTCTCAGTTTTAATTCAGAATTTCTACATGGAGCATACTCAGTTACAAATAGGTATTTCCAATGTAAATTGATTTTACTCTTAACTAATAACTAAGAAGGCAATTCTAGATTGCCATAAAAACAAAAAAAGTAAATTTTTTAATAATGTTACACTCTGAACTCTGTAGTCTGGCATTATTTAGAAGGTATGAGGAACTATTTTTGCAATTTAGATATCACTTACCATCTGTTGTATTTAGAAGACTAACAGGCAATTTACTCTGAAGTTTTCATTTTCCAGTGTCTAAGAGACCAAAATAAAACAAAACAAGAAGATGCCAAGGGCTTGAAAAAGAAAAAGATTCGTTAAGGTGAATCCAAATCTATGAAATCAGAAGTTCTCAGAGATCATGCTGGCTTAATTTCTCATTGTCCTTGTATAAAGCAGTTTTAAAAAAAAAAAAAAAAAAAAAAAAAAAAAAAAAGAGTGGGGGTACTTCCAAGGACTAGCTATGAGGAAACTTTTCTTTCTTTGTAGTTGGATATATGTGTTACTCTTTATTACAAGTTAAGTCAAATTTTGTGTTTAGTTCTAGGTTTGGACACAGATTAAAGAGAAGACAAATTTCACATCTTGAATCAATAAATGTATTTACTGGAAAGCATTGTCTTATTTTAGTGTATGCCTTTCCTTTAGGTATGCATAAAATAACTATTCTTCATATCTGTCTCATGAAAGAGAAAGAACATATCTGAGCAGTCAGACATCGGTAGTCTCATGAAACAAGGGCTTTACCTAAAACAGCAAGTCTGAGTCTTTACATGTCTAAATGAATTTAAAATTACCCATTTCCCTACTGACTGTCTGGTTGGTGGGTGGAGCCAGTACGCAGTAGATTGTATCAGACCTTAAAGATACATCAAAAGTCCCTGAGCATCATTTGTGCTGATGGAAAGCTCGAATGACTCTGTCAAAGCCAATGGAACTGTGCAGATACGCATTTATTAAGAACAAACCAGGTTTTTCTATCTTTAAAAGTCAGAATTAGTAAAATCATAAGAACATGCATTTCCATATATCTGGAAATTTCAGGTGCATTCCAGTTGGTAACAGATATTTCAACTGAATTGCAATCTACTCTTTGGACACCTGTTTTTACAAAACTAAATTCATTTGAACCCTCTTGCATGAAAATTTGAAAAGCAAAACTCCATTTATCTGTCATTTTTATGGGCTATTTAAAAATATATTACAAATACATTCTGTGAATATACTCATAAAGTTTACTCCACCCAAGCATAGGGTGTTACATCTTTTTCAACTTACCCTTTTGGTGACCTCATCACTTCTACAAAATCAATTCTGCTCCCTAGTTTACTCCATGAAGAGGGTAAAGTATTTAAAGCTATTGGCATGATAGAAGAAAGGCAGCTAGCATAGTCATTACTTCAAAAGTAATATTTAATATTTACCTCTTCAGTGGCCCATTCTGATTTGCTGCTGACCAGAACTTGGGAAGTGAAGCAAATCCATAACCCTTGCACAGCAAAACTGAAGAGAGGGATAACCAACTGCCTTACTTCATTGTAAGAAATCAGAAATTTGGTGGCATTAGCCATGTCAGTTTTTTCTGGAAAATGTGATGATGTGAAGAAAAAAAATACCATGGCAACCTACGGTAGTTTGGCGATATGAAAGAAGCATATGGTGGGTGCACATTCTACGCACTAAAACTCATAAATACTAAATTACTCATTAATACTTAATTGTGTGTAATAGCAACCAAGGGGGCTCTATTTAGAGGTTACGAAAAACTTAGTGATTATGTTTTGGTTCCTAATAGCTTAAAACAATATGTTTCATACACCAACATTTATTTAAGAGAGGTATGTGTTATGTTGTTCGTTGCCTTTCCTTGGAAGACACGTTAATGCTGTTCACAGTAATGAAGTGCAAATAATGAATGTGGAAATCGGGGAAGTTGTTCAAAAGACAAATAGAAGTGCATACAACCAAATAAAGGGATCAGGATTTCCTGAATTTCTCTCGATGATCATAACTAATGATCATACTGGTCTTCTCAGGTACAGATTAAACTTTTATTTATGCCAATATATTTATTGTCTTTTTCCTACTGTCTTCTGTCACAGAAAATACTGTCAAATTTTAGGGCAAGGGAAGTAGTTTAGTCCATAGAACACTGAGCTAATGAGCTGATAAAGTATTTTCTGCTAGCTTTGGAGAGATGATGAAAAAGTAATTCAAAATACATAAAGCGATATAAAAACTTGTCAATTTATCTAGAGGAGTAATGATTTCTTTCCTTATCTCCACCATGTCAATTTTTATTGGCAGCTTAATCAAAGTTGGAACACCACTGATGAAGGTGAGTACATGACAAATGAGAATAATTTCAAAAAGGAAATAAACTCATAACAATGGAGGAGTGGACGTTTAGGTTTGTTTGCTTGTTTTAAATCCTTTATACTTACACAGTGTTTTCACACTGAGTCAAGGATAACAGACAAATGAACAACTACCTCAGTGCCCAGTATCAACCATGGCCAGACGATTCTATACTTTTCACGAACCAGCTGACTTGAGGTGGGAAGGTGAAATAATGGTACTTTTGGTTCAGTAGCGAAGTATAAATGAAACAAAAATCCTCGGGAAAATTAATTCTAATCAACCAGAAACATGGACTTGGGCTTGACTTAGTTTCTGGTTTAACTGTCTGTAAAACAGGGCATTTCATTTAAAAAAAGATTAATTTATAGACAGAAATCAACTAAGTCTCTGAGCCCCCAGTTCTGGGGGAATCCTATGGATTTTCATCTTTCAGATCAGCTTTGTGTTTGAGAAAGCATTAATGTTAACTGCAACTTTTCTTGTGTGTTTGAGCCTTGCTTTGTGATAGAAGCATTTTCATCAATAAGAACAGTTACAAGGCATCTTTCCTTCACCAATCCACCCATTCAGTTTTTAACTGGGCGACTGAATTCTCTTTGTGACTTGTCGTCCTTTGTCAAATTTGGTTCAAATTGACCAGGAAAAATTAAAGCAGTGTACAAAAAGAGTGGAGTCACACAAACCTAATTTTCCTAAGAACAAAACTAAAGATATATATTTTAATTTAAAATGAAGTAGAAATTGTCAGTCTGATTTAAAGTTCAATTTTTTAACTCATTTTGACAAAAAATATGCTCAGGTCTAATGTTAACATTTACTTTATATTGGTTTCACCAATAGCATTTTCATATTTTTTATGGAAGGCTGTCTTTCTTCCTAAAGTCCACAGCATAGAGTCAGTTCTAAGGAAGTGGTCCAAGAAAAGGAAGGAGTTCTCACCACATTAGTATTCACATTTGCTACTGAAAGCAAAGATCAGATGAGGGAGTGAAAACTTACATAGGCTGGAGAAAGTTGAGAAGATTCCTGCAGCAGGAGATTTCGAAACTGAACTTCATTCTCTGCTGCACCTCAGTTATTGAAAAATGATCCATACTTCCTGTTCTTCTGTGGGCTTTTGGAATGCTGCTCCTATTTGAAAAGTCCGGCACTGGTTCCATTGCCTGTGAAATCTCTGTACTCATATACTAGAAGCAAAGCGCAAAATGCTAAAACTTTTTCAAAGAATACTTAGTACGTTTAAATCTTGTTTGTGCCCTTGTCTAATACATCTTAAAGTTTTAATTAAGAACACATAGATAATACCAGCTTTATTATAAACACAGGAAATAAAATTCTCATCATTAGTGTTAGAGTAAAAAAAAAAAAAAATCAAAAGAAAGCAGATGCACTGAAAGTCTTTCTCAAAAATCAAAAAACACTGTTAATCTGATTTACTGGGTAAGGCAGAGATCCTTACCACAGAAGCTTAGAGGGGTTTTTTATGAAAGTACTCAGCTTCACTTTAGCAGGATTATTTTCAGAAATAAGGTTTGCAGGTCACAGAGGGACCTCTTATTTGCTGAGTGCCTTATTATTAGCGTTATTAATTGGCATTATTATGTGTAATACTTATGTAAGTTATGTACAGAGATGTCTATTCTGAGTATCCCTAGCCTATTGTTACCATGATTCATGCTGTGCTTTGTGGGATTTCTCACCCTGTGCTTCTGTCTAAAATATGATAGCCTCAGTCTGATGCTTAATAAGTATTAACATTTGTTTGTGAATGATTACTTATTGTCTCTCTTCAGGAATGCTAGGCCAAGTATTTTTATATGCTAATGCATTCTTCACAGATATTTCTAGTCTATGCCATACCTATGTTAAAAGAATATTACAGTACTTACTTTGAATATTATGAGGTTCTCAAGGATTAAATAAACTGAGTCTGCAGATTTTCTCAATGATCTGTCTTCTTTTCAGGTGAAAGACCATTCCTACCTCATCGGAAACTGAATATACATCAATGTGTGCCGTACCTAAGACTGGCTGGATAATTGTTTCAATTTGCCTGACCATTGGATAATGTTATTTACAGAGTTATAAGTAGTTCTAGTTCTGAGTGAATGTTAAGAAGAGATTAGAGGTATGATATTCATTTAAAAGGTACTCCGGTTATCTGTGTGAAAGCTTGATCAAACCTGTTCTGCAGAAGGCTTGTCACTCTTTGAAATGTCAGGTTCAAGAACTTTCTCAGCCTTTGGACAGACTACAAACACTCTGTGGAGTCTCTAAAACTCATAGAACAGGTGATGATGCACATAGTATCTCTGAATTCAGTTTCCATAACGTTATTTTATTTTTAAGACATTTTGACTTCTAATGAAGTATCCTTTGTTTCAATTACTGTATAAATATAATGAACAACTCCCACATGCTCACATCTCTGTTCTTTACAGAACATGCATTCATGTTCTTTATTCTGTGTGTGCCCTTAGGTAGCTTTCCCCCATCTAGCTAGATTCATATCAACAGTTGTGATTGTAAGCATATTAATTTCTTTACTGCAGACTAATGCTCTTTTTGGCTTCTGGTTAAATGACTGGGATTTGAAATCAATCAGGCTCTTTCTCAGGAGTTGTTCAGCACTGGTTAGGTCACGTTCCTTGTGCGTAATGAGGCACTGAACAAGTTAAGTTTAAATGGATTTTTTCATCAATAAATACAAAACAAGAACCAACCTGATGCAACAATTTTTCCTTACACCTCTTTCTTTTTAAAACAAATACCTGCGAGAAGCATTTCAATAACAATTTCTTATTGCTGACGCAATTGGTATTGTACTAAGAGGCATTTCGTTTTACAGTTGTTTTATTCCACCATTTGTATTAGGCTACAAGTTTGTTAGGATAAAGCCCTAACCATATATATAAACTGATATATATGCTAAAACCAGTGTTGCCACTCAAATAGTGAAATGGTAAAACGCATTGAAGGATCTACAGTTTTAGCAAGCAGAGTTTTACAGTTCTACTATTGTAGATTTACAGTCACTGTATTGGCAAAAAGAACGAGATCTAGATGTAGCCCTTTTGAAAGAAATTTCTTGTATTCTGGCTTTGAGATTTTCTTTTCACATTATTACACAGTATACAAGGCTTTTAACAATGAAATCTGTCTTATCTGACTTGGAAATTGGCCTTGATTTGAGCAGGAGGTTGGACTGGATGACCGCCAGAGATCTCTTCCAATCAAAATGATTCTATGATTCTATCAAATTAATAATTGGCTTTCCTGACATAGTGCAAACAATAGAGTAGTTTCCAGAATGCAGTACTTTGAAGTATTTCTTTAGACTCATTCTCATCATAAAACAATGGTAAAAACTAATGCTCATTGCAGATTTTTGAGTATTAATGGGAAACACATGCTGCTTTTCCTAATGTACAAGTATAATCTGAGAGGAACTGAAATGGAACGGCTGTTAAACTCCCTGTGTATGCAATCACTCAAATTATTTCCTAGCTATTTGAGATATGTGTGTATATAAATATATAAAAATACATATGCAAACATGTATATATACACACCTGTATCTCCTCTCTTTAGTTAAAGTTAACCATTTTTTTATTTTAATGTTTGTTTGGAAACAATCACTACCTGAAGCACAACATTAGCACAGTGAGAATTTGGTGACTAGGAAATAATAAAAGGAATAACAATGTGGGCTGAGGCGTTGTACTTAGAGAAGTAAAACGATTCTTAAGATTACTGCACTTAACTTTTTTTTTTTTTTTTTTTTTTTTTAATACTTAGTATAGAGCATTCCGACTCTGTTGATTTGCTGCCAGCAGTGTTTTTGCCATTTTAGCATCTGGAAGCCTGGTTGTTAAATAATCAACATTTAACACTAAACACGGAGAAACATTTACTAAACTTCCCTTGGAGATTTTCCTGACATACCTTAGAAATCTCTTTATTGAAAAATCTCTGTATTGCTTTTCAAAATTGTTCAGCATACCTGCAGAGAGGAAAGGGACAGGAGAAGAGACATTTCTAGATCCAAACATCTTAAAATTAGCCAGACAGAATAAAAACTGCTTAACAAGTAAAAACCTTGAAATTAGCATATGACAATATGATATACCTCTCTTAATGTTCTTCAACTTTTTTCTTATCAAAAGAACAGTCATTCTGAGGATTGATCCAATGCCAGCTGAAGTCCATGGGAAAAATCCCATTTCCTTTTTTGAGGAGTTACAGACTCATAAATGTTTACTTTTTATTCCAAGGTATACTGAGTGCTTCTGAGTTTTTTCTGTGTTGTTTGCTGTAGATTAATAAACTAAACCCTTCTAGATGCAATCTGATATTTCATAGGCTGGTATTAAAAGACACCATTCCTTCAAATTTCACAACTCAAATGGAACATTTCATCTTTTAATCTTTTTTCTTGCATAAACAGATTTTGGTTATTAAAAAAAAAAGAGGATTGTATTCTAGACGTCTGCTATCAAGGGCAGATTGGCGACTTTTTATTGTCACACAAATACTAATCTTAGCTTTTGTAAAACCTTATTCCAGAACGTGTTAATGAGATATGCAATATCCATTTCTTTTATAAAACTGGAAAAATAAGGATTTTCTGCCTAGTTAAAGAGACATGCAGAGTATCCCATGGGTGTGTGCTGCCTGTGAGATTATTTTGTCTATCCAATTAAATATTTCATTGGGTTTGGGCAAAATCTGGGCTTGATTTTAATTATAGGTTTTTTAATAGACATTGGTTTAGCCTATGGAAAACCTCTTTTGACTTCAAGTTTCTCTCCTTGTCTCTTGTTTATAGTTATGTAAAGAAAAATAATTTCCCATATATAGATACAGATTTATTTAAGGTTCTAAATTTGTAATGTATGTGAGATAACACTTAGACTTGTTCTGTAATTTATGTGGTGTAGTGCTGAGGCTCTTTAGGAATCCCATTTTTATCCCTAAATAAACGTAATTTAGATAATTACAGATAGACATACAGTAGATTGCGTATGTGGAATTCTCGAATAAGTTCCTTATTTAACCAACACCTTTCAGCTCGTTATTGTGAAGCCAGTTTTCCCTTTATTTTTCCTACCTCACTCAGATAAAGCTGTTCAGTGCTGTTATCTGAGAGTGTATGAGCAATAGTGCTCTAAGGAATTAACTGAAGATAGAGCTCACTGAAGTGTGAAGAATACTACTGTATGAATGCTGAATGTTGAAGAAACCCACCAACCAATAATTTACCTAATAGTTTTTGGAGGAGAGGAAGCAGCAAACTGATTCTTTGACCTTTCTCCAGAATTAGCGTAATGAGAAGATCTAGTGGGAAAAGGTTTTTGTCATTCAGCACGCTAAATCTAACACGTTAGTGCATATCCACTTGGGAATCAGGTAGCCTGCTTGGTCTCCAAGAAAGCACCTTTGTAGAACCATATTACAGGCAAGCCATACAGAGATAACACAGCAAAGAGCCCAACAATCTTGCTAAATACCTGAGTGACAGGCAAGGCTGACATCACCTCCTGACACGTGCTTTGACTTCTCTTTGCAACAAGGGAATTTTTAAGGTGAGGAACGTGGCATTCGCTGTAAATCGCAGAGAGAGAAGGTCAGAAGTGTGTGATTGTGTATTTACTAAAAATCCAAAAGCTTTAGTAACTTTACCAAGATATGAAACTTTAAGAGTTTTACTGACTCTGCAGTAATCAAGATACTCTGTGAGTCAGTCTTGCAGAACTATCATGAAAGTTACCAGCTGAGGCATAAAGTTTGCCCACCTATACTGTACTGTGGTACTTGATGGATTTTGAAGAAGAAGAAAATCCCTGACAATATTTTACTTAGCTCTTAAAAGGAAATAAATTACTCAGCTCAATTGTAGTGGCAGAGTATTTTGCAATGCTCTTCTATGCATCTATGTATATACTTCTTTTTTTTGGAAAGAGGAGAAATTCACACTGGTTTAGTTGGGTATTTGGCTTGTGTTTATATGTGACCAGGGGAGGTAATTTTCTCAGGATGAAGGTTTTGATTAAAGGGGTCTAGCTGGCAAAGCAGGTCAGTTGGGACAGTTTAAAACCCTCTCTTGAATTGTAAAGTTTTAGCAAATACTCTACGTGGATGGAGAGCATGATTACTGGAGAGTCATTTTGCAGTTTTTTTCAAACACTTCACTGTAGGAACATTTGCCTCCTCCTTTCCTAGTTGCAAGGGTAGAGCATTGGGATTAATCATTCTTAGCCTAAATCCTCTAGTTACAGTCTTCTCTTTTAAAACTGTGCTTACATGACAATCCCAATTGAGTTTGCCATGAGTAGGAAAATTTCCTTTGGGAGTTCTTGCTAATTCAAGTGACTCAAAACAGCTCATTCAAAACAATTGTACTGTTTATTCACGCAGAAGAACATATGAAGGCCCGTTCCTCTGAGAGTTATGTTAACTTTCACTGTTTTCTGAAAGTTTAGGAAGCTTGTGCTTGACCCAGATACCTTGAGTTCAGAGCTAGGAGACACAGCGTTTCTCTCTATCCATAAAGTTTGCTGGAAAATGGCTATGCATCCCACTGTTCCCTTCCCAGTTTGGGATTTTTCTGTCTAAGAGACTGATATCCCTACAAGATGTACAACAATCAGTTTCTGCCAACATTGTCAAAAATAGACTAATTTAGTTTAGGAAAGAAAATAATGGTTGAAAAATAAGTGGTCAATTTTAATTTCTTATCAGGATATTTGTTAATAACCTAAGTTTAGATTTAGGAGTCTAAGTGTAGGCTGAAAAATCAAAAAAAATCTTAGACACAGGATTTCATCTACTATGATTACTGAAATGGTGTTTATTTTAGTGAAGAGAATGCAGAGGCATGTATCAGGATATTTTTCAGGTATTTTAATTAGAAACTGCTGAAATATTTCTAGGTATTTTTATTACACCTTTGTGTAATATAAGGGCTTAGATAGAATCAAATATAGCAGTCTGCTCTTTTCCCAGTGTTCACTGAGTTTAAAAACTGATTTGCCATGAAGTTCACTGGGGAAAAGCAGCAACTGTTTTCTCATATAGAATTGATTTAAACTTCTAAGTGGGAGTCTAGATTTGCTGCTTGTTTTATTGCCTTCTGCTCCCATCTTCTCTTTTTTGTTTGCTTTCAGAAAGCCAAGCAAGCATTGGAAGTGAGATGGAGCTGTTGGTAGGATTTTTACCACTAATTTCTAAGAAACTAAGATAAAGTCCATTTAAAAGCAGAGCAAAACTAATATTCCACTCTCCAAGGTATCATTAGAATTACAGCTCTAAAGTCAGAAAAGAGTCATGGTGTGTACGGTGTACTCGTGTCTAGTAACCGTCTCCTGAGTACTACTACTACAGCCAGAGGACCAGGATGCAGAGGTGCTCTGTTTGTGCTTTTATCCTTGGCCCTGCCTATGGCACACAGGACTGACACAGGGAAATTAGCTGTTCCCATTGTGAGCTGTCTAAAAATGTTTAATGCTTGGACCCTGTTTTTTCCATTTCTTGAATTTGCTGTTGACAGATTTCCACAGTGGAAGTGGAAGTAAACATACTTCACAAATACCAGGACATGTGCATATGTGTTCATTCAAGAGTCTGTGCTGCTTAGTTTATGCTCTCTTAGGAAGTCAGGATACCTCTTCTCTGACAATTTAAGTTTTTCTAATGTCTGAGTCATATTGACAGCATTATGTGTCATGCCATCAATCCATCTACTGCTACAACATGATCTTTTTGCGCCACCCTTAATATACATCCTTTGACTCTGCTATTACATTTATTTTTTTATTTGATTTGATTTTGGGGCCCTAAATTATTAAAGATGCCAAATTTCAAAATATGACTGACATTACCAGGTTTAAACTCTTAAAAAATGTTGTTTCTTGTAGTGAGCTCTTTTTTGATGTTAAACAAACCTAGCACCACCACCTGCTTTTCTTTCTCCTTCTGGCTAAAATCAACATTATTTTAAAGGCGGTGCTTTTAAAATTTGGTAGTGAAAAATAATTTCATTTTACCATTATTTTTTTTAATAAACAAAAAGGGCTTACCTTTTGTTCAGTCTTCCACACCCAAGACTAGTGCTAGATATAGACAAGGAAATGGGATTTCAAAGATGATGTATCTAGACTTACTTTACCGAAAACAGTATTTTCTGTTTTAAGTGTTGAATTTGTTTAACTTCACTTGATAAAAGCTAGAATTGGTGACAAGATGATTTAATACAACTCTTACTAACAAGTTGCAGACATTGCTAGTGTGTCAAAACAACATTGCTAGAGGCATTCTGGCATCAGGCTGGACTGATAACCACAATACAGTGAAACAGCTTTTTGACAGCTATTTTATTCTTGAATGCTACTGATTAAAGGGAGCTTGAGTTAGTGTTATTTTTTTTCCCCTCCAGATATTTTCATTCACATGCACCTTTATTTTTGCTCACAAATAGAAAGGTAAATGTTTTAAAATTAATGAAAATTAAAACCTGGAAGCCTATGTCTTGACTAGATGTGAAATGGAATTTTAGATTTTTTTTCTTCTACAGCTAGGCTGTTGCCTCTCTTTTGTGATCTGCAGCTCAGGTATACTTTGCACTCATTACAGGAATTTGTAGATATTTACCCTGTGTCTTTGACCACCTCCTTCAGGAGATGTGTATATGATCAAAGAGCCTAGGATTGATATGGGAATAATTATTCTTGTCATTTCAATAGTTATAAAGTGGCATTTGCTGAATGAAAAAAAAAAAATAGACTATGTGGGACTTGAATCTTATTCCCTTGATTTTAGAAACCTGTTGCACTTAACCACAAATGTTATGCAAAACCTTCAGTTTTGATCTGAAATAGAAATGTCAATTGAATTTTAAACTGTACTTTATCCTTTCTCAGTTCTATTCAGTGTGTTGATAACATCCAAGGATTCCTCCTGTAAATAAAGAATTTGAAACCAACTAAAACTTTTACCTTTACTTTTCATCAAGTGTTCACAGAGAATACTTTCTGAAAAAGTTGCTGTTTAGTTTGTATGCTTTATATTAGGTTTTCAAATTATAGCAGTATTTACACATCAAAAGTGTGATGTTGAATTTTTATGCATAAAAAATGCTATGTTGAATTTTTTTAGTTTTACACATCTTGTGTACAGACAAATGTGAGGGAGAGATTTGTGTAAAATGAGATCGAAATTTGCTGTCTGCCAGAGCTTGAAGCCTTGAAGGTCAAAGCTTGAAGCCCTGAGATTCCTGAGAGGAGGATTTGTTCCTCATGTTCTTCTCATTCTCCGAATGGCATAGGTAGGTAAACAGTCAATTTCGGGAGTCTACCTGTGTGCTTGTGTAGACATCTGTTATTCATGGTGATACAACCCTTGCTCCTGCTGAGCTGGAACAGTAGGCAATACAGGTACAATGTTGTTCTACATATATTAGGCTGTTTGAAGTGTTGCTTTAATACACCAGAGCTGCTTCCTGAAACTGAGCACAATTGCTTTTGACCAGTGCTGTGTATGCATACTTTGTGATTCAGATGCCTAAGCATAGATAACTATTGCCCTTTTGGACACACTAAGTAACCATGACATCCATAGTAGCCATGGCAGGTATGATGTGGGTGAATCATACTATTCTAGAGCAACAAATGGAGGACAGATAGGATACTGTCATGGTTTAACCCCAGCCGGCAGCTAAGCACCACGCAGCAGCTTGCTCATTCCCCCCACTGATGGGATGGGGAGAGAACCTGAAGGGTAAAAGTGAGAAAACTCATGGGTTGAGATAAAGACAGTTTAATAGGTAAAGCAAAAGCTGCGCATGCAAGCAAAGCAAAACAAGGAATTCATTCCCTACTTCCCACGGGCAGGCGGGTGTTCAGCCATCTCCAGGACAGCAGGGCTCCATCACACCTAACGGTGGCTTGGGAAGACAAATGCCATCACTCCAAACATCCCCCTCTTCCTTCTTCTTCCCCCAGCTTTCTATGCTGAGCATGACGTCATACGGTCTGGGATATCCCTTGGGTCAGTTGGGGTCAGCTGTCCCGGCTGTGTCCCCTCCCAACTCCTTGTGCCCCCCCCCAGCCTCCTCGCTGGTGGGGTGGGCTGAGAAGCAGCAAAGGCCTTGACCCTCTGTGAGCACTGCTCAGCAGTAAAGAAAACTTCTCTGAACTATCAACACTGTTTTCAGCACAAATCCAAAACATAGCTCCATACTAGCTACTATGAAGAAATTTAACTCTACCCCAGCCAAAACCAGCACAGGTAGTTATGAATCTAAGGTGTCACTAGATGTCTACCTTACTCATCTGAATTATTCCCCAAAACTCATTCAGAAATAACTCAGGAATCTGCCTTAGGCAAGTCTGTAAGATATAACTCTTCACTAATCGCCTCAGTGGAGTGAAATGCAAAAATTACTTAAAACTGATGTAGAGCAACGGTAATCCATGTATTAGGAAAGTCAATGAAGAAATGAAGTTGAGAGAGGGTATTTTTTTTTTTATTTTAAAATTATTTCCTCTGGAAACATTGTAGCTAACACATAATAACTTTTATGTTGGTGTACCTCATTTTCAAGTGGGCAAGGCTTTATGTTTTAAATTGTACAGACATTAGTAATAGCAGATTATGTGTTTCCAGATGTTGCATTAGTAGTTACAGGATTTAAAGGTAACCCTTGATATTGTCAAAGGGCTTAATCATCTTCATTCTCCATTCTCATTACTATTTTTATATATATGTGAAATGTCCTATTTCAACATAGTACTACATATTTATATTCTAAAGCTTAATATATGTCTAATTACAGAACTAAATGCAAAAGATGTGTCAATTTTGTGGCTTAAAGAAAAAAAAGAAGTGAAATAGGCTCTTTACTTGTACTCTTGACTTATCCATTCAAGCATTTTAACTGGCAGACTCCTTCTAATCCCGTGACAGCACCTGGAGGGGTGCCGGTAGAGCACCAAAGGGATGGTGGGAAGATATGACATATGACACTAGGGCAAGATCTGAACTCAGACAAATGAAATCTGTCAGCCAGCTCCTCAAAGGCTGCCACAGTTCTTATCGCTGCTTGGTTGAGCTGGCTTGATACACAGACGTATTGTATTATTCAGCTGGTTTGATTTTCCTTTTTATGACAACCTTACCCTGGAGAGCATCCATCTCTTTGCAGTGTTGGAGAATGACTATAACTGAATGATATTTCAATATAATTTATAATCCTATACTGTAAACAGAAGTGATGGTTGCTTCTAACCACTGTGAGGATTTCTAATAGGTGCATTTGGGCTCTTGTTTTCTTGGAGAGTTGGAGATACTCTGGAATTGGGAGATTTTTCATAGCTTAGCTTAATAAGTCTTATAGCAGAAAAGCTATGAAAAACCCTGAAAAAGACAGGAAATTTTTCTGAATGTGCCCAGGCAGTTAATGATGCATGTGAACAACTACAGCTGCAACAAATTATTTGCCAAAAATTTAAATAGTAGTTATTATTACCAGCTTTCAGGATAATGTACTGGAATGAAGGGCTTAGCAGTAAAAAGTTGGGCTCAAGTGAAATATCTGAATCTGAAAGCAATCCAACTACATTTGGATCCTAAAATCCACACTTTAAATAAAAGCTCTAACAAAAATGTAAGGTAAAATAGTTGTATTACTGTCTTGTGTGGCAAGCTTAAGCTTGTATTTTACCTTCTCCTTTGCATCAGGAAAAGTTGAAGGTAAGAATTACTAAACTCCTTAGAGAACGCTCCCAACAGTACACTGATTCAGTCTGGTGGATTTGAACAAACAGGATTTGTCCTAGATAAGGAAATGGTAGACCATGTCTTTAGCACATGCATTTTTGCTTTGAAAAGACAGGCTTCTGGAAATACTCTTCTCCCCACAAAAGCTACGAAAGAAGATATTATTGAAAAGACACACTTTGATGTGTGTATTGGGTTTGCGTGGCAAGATTTGGTAGCAGGGGGCTACAGAGGTGGTTTCTGTGAGAAGCTGCCAGAAGCTTCCCCTGTATCCAACAGAGCCAATGCCAGCTGGCTCCAAGGTGGACCCACTGCTGGCCAAGGCTGAGCCCATTAGCAACTGTGGTAGCACCTCCGTGATAACAGATTTAAGAAGGGGGGAAAATTGCTGTGCAATAGAAACTGCAGCCAGAGAGGGGAGTAAATCCTTACCTGACCTAAATAACTCCATTTACACTTCATATTCATGAAGTTACAAATTAGATTTTTATATGTTTTATATGTCACATATATTAAATGCAGTTACTCGGTTATGAGGAAAAGTCTAAAGGCTAAAGATTAGAAAGAACCAGATTGGTTTAGATGGAGGTGAGGCAGTAGGGGGCTTGTTTTATCTTTAATATGACAACATGTATGAAAGTGAAAATAGAGACAAAGTAAGAACGTCCAGACTCTTTAAGTAATAATTTTAATCAAATTTTGGATGAACATATGGACCAAGTACAATGCATATGGTCTTTATAGTAGAATCGCTGAGCCTTCTTTTTTTAAGGAGCTTATTATGTTTAGTTTGAGAAACAGTGCACTAAAGTAAGTGAAAATAAATTAGTGGTGAGAGTGCTTTTCTGAATATTCATTTAAAACCAACCAGTGGATTTAATTCAGTCTACAGAACATATCACAATGGATTTTGTCACTGGTTTCCATGACCTATGTCAGGTTCCATTCACCTTAGCACTGTTAGGCAGTACAAAACTTTGTAACTAGCGAAAACTGGCAGAAATTTTGTGCATTGTAAAGGTGCTGGTTGCAACAGTGGAATCAAAAACTGAGATTCTCACCAGTGTTTTCACTCTGAATCTTCCTGTGTACTCTCCCCAGCACACCTAGGAACATTGTCCAAAATGGCCCCTGCAAAGACTGCTGCTTCATGCCTAGACACATTTGTTGTTGTAGTTTTCCAAAGCTCTCTAGAAACTAGCTCTTTAGTGAAATATATAGCTGTTCCATTTCCACGGAGGAAACAGATGAAGAGCAACCATAAACCTGTTGATGAAAAAAAAAAAAAATTACATTTTCAATTTACTTTCTACAATTTCTCAGTATTAATTATTTGTTTCATTTTGCCCTCCCAAATTTCATACTTGTTACTGATTCACACAAGTGGAAAGTATGCTTAAGTGCAAATTAAGTGCAAAAGTACACTGCTACTAGAGCAGTCACCTTCCCACCTGCCATTCCAGCAGGTGTTAGTTTAAAACTTTATGGCGCTTAGTGATGTTTTGACAGAAAACTATCCTATTTAACACTGTGGAAAACAAAGAATTGAACTTTATGCAACCTTAACCTTTGAATTATTTGCAAGTTGTGAATCTCTCTGACCTACCCCTTGTTGGGCCAAATATAATTTTGAGAAACCTGTTTAGGGCTACCCTAAAGATGTTTAGGTTACATACAATCTTGTATGTAATCACACAAGATTACACAAGTTGAGAACAGAATCAAAGAGTCCTGAGACTTCTTTGCATAATCTAATAAACAGCAAGTAATGAATAACTGGTTAATAGTACTGTGTATTAGTCTGTGGTAGGCTGCTAGTTTAACTATTAACAAAATATTAATCTAGGAGGACTGACAGTCAAGTTACCAATAGTTCCATATTCAGCAGTGCGGAATGCCTTCCTAAGTTGAAGGAACAGCAACCCAAAGGAAATTCAGAGTTTTATTGCCTTCTGTAAGAGAAACAGGCGAAAGTTTTAACAGCAAACTGTTATCCATAGAGTTAAAAAGTTACATATTTAAACACGGACAAGAGATCATGACAGATGAAGAAAGTATCTGAATATTGTTATATCAATTTTATCCTGGTATTCCCTCCCAAGTAATTGGTCAGATGTTACACGAAAAAAGGTCAGAGACATACTTAATGGGATCAGTTCCTCTCACACGTCCTTATTTATAGAATGATAGAATCATAGAAGGGTTTTGGTTTGGAAGGGACCTTTAGATATCTAGTCCACCCCCCTGCCATAGGGGAGGCATCTTTCACTAGATCAGGTTGCTCAAAATCCTATCCAGCCTGACCTTGAACACTTCCAGTGACGGGGCATCCATAATTTCTCTGGGCAACCTGTTCCAGTGTCTCACCACCCTTGTAAAAAATTTCTTCCTTATGTCCATTGTAAATCTACCCTCTTTCAGTTCAGAACTGATGCCCCTTGTCCTGTCATTACAGGCCTTGGAAAAAGTCTCTCTCCGTATTTCTTATAAGCCCCCTTTATATACTTAAAGGCCACAATAAATTCTCCATTCATGTTACTTGAAAAGACTATTAAAATTTTCATAAGAAGGTCTTTATAACATTGTATTTTATATAATTGACATGTTGGTGTTTTCTACTGGAAAGTGGTTGGAAACTGATATGATGAAACTGGAGAGTAATATTCCCACAGGTACATAGATATAATTTGTTAGCAATGTGTTATTTATTAATAGGTAATATTTTTTTCCTAGATTTACTGCATTTATCTTCTAGATTATATTCAATGTAACAGTAGATACAAACTTCCTGTCCAAGGAAAGTAACTTCAGTCATGACATGAGTTATGTATCTGAGGAGGAAAAATAAGGACCATTTCATCTACAATAAGAATTGTCTGAAGACAGTGATGTCAAAACAGTTGCAGCTGCAGAATCTTATACATGTAAGCCTGCGATCTGTATTTTACAGCCTAGAGACAAAGACTTGTGCTCAGAATTTTCTTTGACTTTGTCCTAGTTTCAGCTGGGATAGAGTTAATTGTCTTCCTAGTAGCTGGTACAGTGCTATGTTTTGAGTTCAGTATGTGAAGAATGTTGATAACACTGATGTTTTCAGTTGTTGCTAAGTAGTGTTTAGTCTAAAGTCAAGGATTTTTCAGCTTCTCATGCCCAGCCAGCGAGAAGGCTGGAGGGGCACAAGAAGTTGGCACAGGACACAGCCAGGGCAGCTGACCCAAACTGGCCCACGGGGTATTCCAGACCATGGGACGTCCCATCTAGTATAGGAACTGGGGGGACTGGGGGCGGGGGATGGCCACTCGGGGATTAACAGGGTGTCGATTGGTAATTGCACTGTGCGTCATTTGTACATTCCAATCCTTTTATTATTGCTGTTGTCATTTTATTAGTGTTACCATTATCATTATTAGTTTCTTCTTTTCTGTTCTATTAAACCGTTCTTACCTCAACCCACAAGTTTTACTTCTTTTCCCGATTCTCTTCCCCATCCCACTGGGTTGGGGGGGAGTGAGCGAGCGGCTGCGTGGTGCTTAGTTGCTGGCTGGGGTTAAACCTCGACAGAGTTCTGTCAGGTGCTAAAGAGATGTAAAGGTAAGGGTTCTGCATGATTCTACTACTGCAAAGCCTCAAGTCGGATTCCTGCTTTTCTGTGTCTTGAGGTGCTTGTCAGAGAGCCACTGTTATATTTTCGCTTTATTAGGATACTGAGTTTGTTAAGAAATCCTAGTTTTGTTTTTAGAATGGGCCCTTATGTCATGAAGTGGCAGGCCTTTTACTAATAGAGATTGTTAAAGTAATGTCTTTCCTTACGGAAAGAAATGGCTTTGCTATTCAAACTCCAAAATTTTCACTGAACATCCTTGCTACTCTCATGTACGGACAACCACATACACACACACGCTCTCTCTCACTCACTCTCTCTCTCTTTAATTAGCTCCTGTATCCTTACGTTCCTGGTTCCTCTGATGGTATTGACAGTCTGATGGTTAAAATACATTCCAGTAGTTACCCCATGTATTTCTTTACAGCTGGGTTCCACTGAAACCAATGGAAGTGAAGCATTTGTGTTTGGCATGCTGCAGGTGTCCTGAAGGTATCATCACTGCATCTTCAAGAAGGATAGGAATCTGGAACTAAGTAAGAGAATATCATCAAATTTTAAGGAAAGAGGTCTCTTGCCTTACTCCTTTGTAATTTTGGGGAGTTACGCCTAAGTGGTAAGTAACCTGAAGCATAGAATGATAAGGTATTGTTCGAATTTGCTTTTATCTACAAACCAGTAATTTAGCTTCTACCTAAAGGTAGTTCTTTACACCAGCCCCTAACCCTCCCAGTCCCTCTCCCTTTTGTTTTCA
The DNA here is from genome assembly GCF_900496995.4 of Aquila chrysaetos chrysaetos. NCBI lineage: Eukaryota > Metazoa > Chordata > Aves > Accipitriformes > Accipitridae > Aquila > Aquila chrysaetos. Next base: position 9,098,313 of record NC_044012.1, read on the forward strand.
AACGTTTTTGTACATTTGAGCTTGATAAAGCATCAAGGAAAAAATTGGTGAGCACACCTGAGCAAGGTAAGGAATATACAGATGTGGCATCAATGGCTTCCCTTGTTAAGTATTTCAAAAATCTTTAAGTTTTCTTCCAATGTTTTTAGATTGTATATGTAATAAGACATTAATGGTGTGAAATGAGGTCATTCATGTATCAGTTAATATGACACTATGTCATACTTGTTTGAATAAATATATATTTTTTTAAAAGAACTGTGAAGTACTGTAATGTCTATGCATGAATTTGATGAGAATTTAATTTCACATCACATGTGACACCTAATTCAGTTTACACATTTTGTGTTGTAACTCCTTGGTATATTACCACTTCTTAGAAAACCGTCAAAGGGCAGGCTTCAGAACTGACTTGCATTTAACGAAATAGGCTGTATTGTACTTTTCTGTCATCTAAAATGGATGACCTGTTTATGTGATTGAGAATTAAATGTTAAAAACACTTGGATACATAAAAACACTTAATGATTAGGCACACATACACATGCACTTACTGCGATCAAATGTTCTTTACGAGATATTTTTCAGAGTTTCAGTTTGAAACAGAATGAGTCCAAATGTGCCTTAATTTTCAATTACTTAGAGCTTTAGCATGTTGTAGCAAAAATAAATATGGTCAGATTCATAATGGACTCAGTCGCACTTTTCTGAAATTTATTTCTGATATTTATGCATAAATACTATGCACTTTTCAGTGGCTAATGATATCCTAAAATTGTATTGTATTACCCTCTAAAACTTCAATTTGCCTCATTTTCCATTTCAGTAATGATCTAAATAAATGTTTTCATTTCTTACTGCTTTCTGGGAAAAATAGTTTCTCTGGATTGTCCTAGGTTAATACTCACATAATAAATTCTTTGAGTTTGTAAACCCAGGGAGCCCCAGGTCACTGAGCACATAGTAGGACAGATCAGTTTAACTGAGACCAGAATTTGCTCCACTTGACCTGAAATGAATGATCTCAAAAAAAATACAGATACATATGTAACTGCCATACAATAAATATTTCACGTCATGGAGATCAGAAGAGATTATAACACAATCCACTTCTAATTGGAAGAAGCAAACAGTATTATATTACTGAATTATTTATATTATGCCTTTCTAGAAGAGGAATAATAAGAAAAACAGAGGCCTCTTTCACCTCAAGTTTCTGTTCAACTTAGAGCTTACCATAGAAAGGCTATGTCTGGGTAAGAATTAGACTAGAAGTGTTGTGTAAGAGAAAGGGATGCTGTGAAGATTAACTCAGAATAGTGGAACAGAATGAATGAGTTGGTGTGCAGTATCGAGCAGTGGAAGTCAGTCATTCATCTGTTGTGAAGTAGTTTACTGCTTAAGAGGCTTCTTTAGAAATGGCAGTGTCAAGTCCTATTGAATTGATCCATTTCCCTTCTTTCTTCACCTCTACACCCAAAGGGTATCCCTAGCAAAGGATAATAGTGGAGCACCTATCCCAAGAATACCTTGAAAAAACTCAGACTATGGCTTAAAAAAAGCACAAAGGCTCAAGGACAAAATTACAGAGCTAACTGGGGAAAAACAGATGCAATATATCTTCAGAGCAGGGTGGTGTTCATCTTAAGGAAATGCAGCATGAAGGAACTGTAAAGTTGATAAAGAGGCACAATTTCTGTTTAAAAGAAAAGAAGGGTTGCCTTCTGTAAAATAAGCATAATAGCACACAAGTGTGCTCGCTATAGGTTGGGAGAGCTTGTCCAGAAGGGTTTCCTTAAGAATGACAGGGTGCTAGCATAACACCTGTTTCTAGCAGTTGTCAGAACTATCTTAAAATTCTTTCACGTTCAGAACAATTCATCTCAGAGTGGGATGTGCATCAGCTTAAAAACACAACTATGATCAGATGTTGTAAGAGTAGCCTCCCCCAGATTATGCCCATTTACTGTTGAGCAATTTTAATTTTCACTCCTGCCAGTGAGAAACATCATATTTTGGCTCTGTTTACCTCTGGGCCAGACCAAACAAAATAATGATCTCTCCCATGAATTTGGTTGATCCATGCTTTTTAACTAAATAACCTAAATAACAGGAGCCAGATTTAGTGTTTATATAATGTTAATCATCAAATAATTAAAAATAACTTTCAGCGTGTGATTCAGTGAAGTTCTGTTTTACCATCATTGGTTAAGTTTAATAATTTTTTTTAAATATATCATATAAAATTCTTTAACGAAGCAGCCTGCTCTTCAATGTTTTGTTTTTCTTTTTAATAATAGTTAGATACATAAAGTACAAAGAGAAGAAATGTACAAAGGCTGTAAATGAAATAGAAGTGTACAGTATAGCTCAATAGTAATCCTATTAAGTCATTCTATTTGCTGATGCAATACAAGGCAAGTGAAGAATACATAGTCTTTTTTGTACACATGTCAAATGGCTCTATAATAATTCAAATGCTGACAGTTGGCATTGTTCTCTGACTGGCAAACAAAGCAACTATTTTGGTGTTTGATCCATTTTTTATTGTGACTGTGTAAAATGACATACTGCATCAAACATTTACAAAAAATAACAGGGGAAAAGTTTTTTTCTATTCTATGTTCAAATGAACTTACAACTGCTGGCACATTCACGTTAAACAACAGCTAATCAACAAACAGCATTAAAAAGAACTAGAATACCCCCTTTTGCCAGGATCTGGTATTTTTCTCTGACCAAAGGTGAGAGGTATATGTGTTTTCTAACTCTGTTACTTGATCTTGGTTTTATTAACACAAGCAGCCCACAAAACAATATAGTTCTTCAAAAACCCCATTTCAAGCTCTTTGTCATTGGGCTGTTCTCATATGTTACAGCACTCCTATGTCAGCTTGTGCTGTAATTAGAGAGGAAGAATTAGTAAAGTTCCTAAATGTCTTGTTTCTCTGATTTTAAAAGAGTAAAATGCTGCTGAGAGAGATTCCTGGGGGAAGGAAAGTCATTGAATGTTACAAGGTGATATTTCAACGTCGCTCATAGTAGGTTATGCTCCGATGCTAGTCAGTTTCTGAAAAGTTAACTTACTGAGGCAAACGAACTAGATAGATCTCTTGATTATTTATACATATTTGGATGGCAAAGCTCAGTTGTTAGTAACTGTTACACGTTCATGCATTTGTCTGAAGTGAGCATAAATCTTCTTTACAGTCTTCCTACAAGGCCTTTCTTAGTTCTATGCTGGATTTTTTTTTGAGTTCAGTCAGTGCCAGCAACATGCAGACTTCAGCAAAATCAGTTTCAGAGTTAAAATAATGAATTGGTAAAGCAGAGACAAAATCAACAAGACTGACAGTTCCCTAAAGAAGGTGGTTTGGATTCAATCTTTTCTCTTACTCTGCCTGAGACTAACTTTTGAGCCAACAGTAAAATGCAACCATTCTTCTACCGGTAGTTTGAGAATTTATCCTCTCTGTTGCTTTTCAGAGAGGTCCCTGAAACAAAAATGTCTTATTTCAGGTTGCAAATCAAAATAAATGAAACTTCTCAAGTTCTAGAATTGATGAGGAAAAAGTGACAAGTTTTAGTTTTAATTTGATCTGCATAGCTTTTCTTAGTTTTTATTGCCTGGTTCAGTAGCTGAATCAAAAAATAAATTATTCGAACAGCTCTAATAATACTCTCCTTCAGAACAAAGATTAAGCCATACTGTTCCCTGAAGAGGTACTAATAACTAATAACTGCACTGACCTGGAATGGTAGTAAGCCTGTCAGCACATAAGCAAAAATTAGGTATATAGTATATGTTATTAGAGAAAATAATATGTTAAAGGAACCCACCCCCAGGCTAAGTTGTCTGGAGAAGAAAATCTGTATAAAAATAAAAGTATTTGTATTGCTTATCCACTAGAACTTGGCAAAGTGAAAGCCTGTATATTTAGTCTTTTCCATAAAAATTCACATATCATAAAACACCTCTTCTGAGAAGAACTGTTTCCATCTTGTCTAGGAGGGCTGGTTCATTCTCGCATGAGCATTCCATACCTGTGAATAAGCAGAAGCTACTATAGCCTGGAGTGGCATCATAATAGTATGTGTGCAAAATATAGCAAAGAAATCCAATTTTATGTCAGGTTTTGGGAGCCTTTTTCTACACCGTTTTATCTCTGAAACATATCTGAAACAGTTAAATCATTTTATATGTATGGAAGACTATGATGTGAAGGGCTGTTCTTATATAGGTTGTTGCAGGGAGAGCATTGAGCATGTCTGGAATATTTGAGGGAAGGACAGGACTGTAGGCACAAGACAGTCTGTTCCAGGAAAGAGAGAGAGAGGCACATACTCTCAGAGATAGGGGAGACAACTGGGCCTCTGTACTGATAGTAGCCTGAAGTATAGCAGTGAAATACAGATATATGGATTGTGGGAAGTGTGGTCAAATATACCAGTTCCTAAACCCTTTCCCTGAGAAAACTGAAAGGTATTGTGTGTTCATCTTGGCACACTTCAGTGTTAAAGTGTAAGGGAATGGTGCAGATAAGCTGGTATTCCAAACTGATGAAAAACAGTGACTATTACCCTGGACAGCAGCAAGATACTGTTGATCTCCACACACAGAAGCTTCCATCTCTTGCTGCCACAAAAACACTGCCTTAGAAACAGGCAAGTAGTATTTTGCTGATCCTGCAGGTACTCAGCCATTATCAGAACCTACAGCCTGAGAACGCAAGAGCAGGCTAAGGAAGAACAGGCTAGTGGGAAGAGGAGTGCTATAGTGGGAGAATGGAGTAGTAGGGGAGCATGGGATTGGCTTTTTAATTTGAGAGGAGAGGTATCATACAATAACATGAATGTAAAGTCCTAATTCAAGGATCAATCTTCCTAAAAATAGACCAGTATGCCCACTTCCTCTTTTACATACTGGGGTTTGGAGTTTATCTGTGTTGAGTAAATGTGGTAAGTACCAAAAGCCATGTTCTTGAGGCTATAGAGATTTTAAAAAAAAAAAAAAAAAAGCAGCAAAGTATGCTTACCTAATGCTGTGGTTCCAACTTTGATTGCTGTGTAGACGTGCTCACTTTTGGATTTCAGTTTCCCTCAACGATGAACATTTCCTTTCTCAATGTGCAAGCATGCAGTCTTTCCACTTTAATTTTCTCCTGCAGACCTCTATGTAATACAACACTGAGCAACTTTTTACAGTAGAAAAAGCCTTAGAAAATTCATACAGCTACATGCAGCACAGGGCACTACCATGGGCAGTAACTGAGTATATAAGAAAGGGTAGTAATTTTATAGTGTATCCCAACCAAAACACTATGTATTCTGTAAACCTACATTCTTGCAGAGCTTTACTGTTTCCAGTTCTGAAGAATGACATAAGTTATCTTGGACATTGCAGCTCCAGATAAAGTTGGATTGATAAGCAACCAACAGCCTTGCCTTTCCTTCCTATCATAAAATTCTCTGTCCCCTGAGACCACGAGTTAGTTCTGTCCTCTTCTTCTCTCTTCAGATTTTAAATTCTTGAGGCAGGGATCATCCCTTTCTCTAGTGCTCTTCCCTTCCGTTTCCTCCCCCAAACTGAAAACACTGTCAGAATATTAAAAAAAAAGTAAGAAGAAAGAATGCAGTAGCAAATATTCCTTTTTCAAATAGAATCATTACCATAGCACAGTTATCCTTCAGCTGCTAGCAGCTGCAAATGGAACAGGGAGATGTTAGTGTTCACTTCCACTGATCTCATTATACAAACCACTAAGAGGAGCAAGGGAATACATTTGGAGAGCTTTCATGTGGTTAAAGTGACAGGGGAAATTCATTCTTTGATATCCCCTTGTTCAGTGTATCTGCCTCACTTTGTGCCTGCCCCTCAAAAGGCAAGGCTGTAAAAATATTAGAGGATTGTTGAAAGGGATTGGAAAAATGAAAAAAGGCTCTAATTAAAAGGACAAAAATATACTTGGAAAGTGTTTCTCAGTATTTTTAAGTTCAAAACCAGACCACCTATCCAAATCTCCTCATTAAGTCAGATTCAATTTTCATGCAGAGAGCTTGATACCAGGTTTCTACCTATCTAGACAAATGCTTATTAGTTTGATTTCTGTATTACCATGGTGCCTAACAACTACTGATTGATATGTGTGTTTGTGACCTGATGATCTTGCTAGGGAAAAGTCAGCATCTGCAGTTGTTAAATTGGTGATGAAAGCTCAGATGTCAAGAGATTTGTCCACAATTGCGTGGAATGTAAGGCACAGTCTCTGGAATTCCGTGTCGCCCACTAAACATAAACCCAACATTCTTTCCTTCAGTTTGGGGTTTTTTTTTAAATTTTCATTTGAACACTGTAGTCTCTGTGCCTTGCTGACTCACTCTTCTACTGGTAGGACCAGAATGTTACATAAGAATTGTAGAAAATTTAGGATAGAAAGCAAAGTTGATACTAGCCAAACTTTTTTTTTAGTAGATGTGGCAGAAAAAGCCATGGTAAGGCTTGAGGAAAAAGTACCAAATCCTGACAGAATCTACGTCCAGTTAAATAGGTGTCAAAAAGCCCCAATGGCTATGTATAATTTATTGCCTTCAGAGTATGACACGGTATATAGCATAGTATATAAAGATGAAATGTAGCTCTTTACATTTCAGGTTGCTGGAGAAATTTTTTTTTTGTTTTGTTTTGTTTTCTTTCTCCATTAGAAACTGTAGTTTGTTAAGTCCCTGCACAGCTGATTCTTGCTCTCCAGAGAATTAATCTGCATAGTCCTTACTTCTACAGTATTTCCAACCTAGGGGGATAGACTTAAATCTGAGAATAGAAAGAGATGCATGCGTGGCCACTTTGATGGGAACTCCAAGTTATCATCATAAATAGCTATGTGGTTCCCTTAAGAATTTAATTAGTCATTTCATTTGAATTATTCACTTGGAAAAAGACAGTGCACTGGGTAGCTTTTAATCTAATTAGGCTATTAGCTAGTAGTAGAAGATGAACATCTCCAAATAGAAGGTGAACATTATATTTCAGTCAGTAGGGGTACTAGTCTTTGAGGTAATACACATCGTTTTGTAGTGTTCCCCACACCCATTAAAACAGAGTAATCTTAAAAAAAAAAAAAAAAAAAAAAAAAAAAACAACAAAAAAACCCCAACCCAAACTAATCCTGAGGTTAAGCTATGCTTTGTGGAATTTAGCCATATGTTGTAAAATTGAAAGAAAAACTTTATAGGGGGAGGAACTGGCCTGTAAAGATAAGAATTAAAAATATATAAAGAAGAAAAAGGTATATATTGAGTATATATAAAAAATATATTTATTTATGCACTGCCTGAAAAAAATGTTCTCTAAATAAAGTATAGTTGTCAGCTATCACATGATAAAAATAAGTACACCTGCTTGAAAATTTTGTAATGAATAGAATAATGAGGCTATATTTTAATTTTACTAAATTATTGGGAATAGATGTAAAGATTTATTTCACAGAACAAAAGCATTTGAGCAGGACTTTATATTACTGTTATGCGTCAGTGATAGTAACACTGGGACTTCAGTCTGCATTAGTACAATGATTAATTAAAGGCCTTGTTCAGGATGAGTGAACATCATTATTGTTTTTAAATAGGAAAGGCAGATAACCATTACTGATTACTCCTCAATTCCCAGTCTCACTTGTTAAAGACTAATACTAAAGTAGGTTGTATAGTTTTCATGAAGCTATAAATGGAGCCAAGAATAATATGATTAATATGCAACACATACAAAGGTAAAGAGTGAGAGCTGGATTAGTTTAAAAATTAAAGTTACAAAAATACTGCACTGCTGTAAGTGCAAATAATACTGCCATTTTTATCAATAAGGTAAAAGAAATTTAGACTATAACTTTCATTTAAATAATTTTTTGTAATTGCACGAAATTTTTTAGAATGCATTCCCAGGTGCAGCAGCGTTATTTAAAGCATGTATGTAAACAGAAGCTAACTTCCTTCCCTTAAGAAAACATACATAGAAATTCTGTAATCTTGGGTAGTTTAAATGTATCAGTAAGAATACTGAAATACAAACCTGTCTGCTAATTAACTGACCATTAGAAATTAAACACAATGTTTAAAATACATTTAAAATAAAAATTACTGAGAAGTGCTGTTGTTGACTTGGCTGAAATCAGGAATTACAGCCATAAGAAGTTTACACAAAGGCTTCCATTGGGCAAAATAATTTCTAGGATGGATTTCTAGGGAGATAAGCAAGCTGAGCTCCAATAATTTTTTTCATATTCATCTTGCAGAGGACACTTTATTTTGCACGTCTGAGTGGTTGGCTTTGGTTTCCAGGTAAGAGAACAGAGAGTAGATTTCATAGCTCAGTCAACTGTATAAGCAGGTGCAAATTGTGCTAGCCTTACAGTACAGCAAAAAATATATGTGGTACATACAAAACTTTTAATCCCATGGTGCCCATAATGGAACTAGAAACTAGCAAGTATTGTATAAGCACCTATGCAATTGCAGTGATTAGAAATTAATGTTATGGAATGGGATTCAAATCACTCAAGACAAAGCTGATAGATTAACCATTAAAGAAATTAGAAAGCTAGGAAAATTTACATTCTTTGTTGTGAGAGGCTTCATACAAGGCTGTAGGGTCTTGCTTAGCATCTGTAGTCTCAACTGCTTTACTGAAGAAGGTACTTATCCCCTTCTTTCAGGGAAGAAATGTGGATAAGGTAATAATCTGAGCTTAATCAGAGCATCAGACACCTTAAATATGATCAGTAAGGAAGAATAATTACCATCTTTTGTTCTTCTCTGGTAGTTCATTAATAGCAGGCCTTAGAACAACAATCTCACTGTTCAGGCTCTCAGCTTCCGTAAGTGCTCTGATTCAGTAATATAATTAAGTATATGACAAGTGTCCTGCTTTATCCATCCACCTGAGTCTTGCATCATGTTCTTCCCCTACAAAGTAATGATATTTTTCTGGCACAGAAATCCTAAATAGGACAGGAAATGGTAGTATGGTAGTGTGTAACAGCTATGGAGGAGTAGTTCCCAATGGACCCTGCACCAAAAGGAGTCCCAATAAAAGAAGTGCTTTGCTTGGCTCCAGCCATTTTTGCATTATGAAAAGGAATGGAAGGAATGTGTGTCCTTCTATTGTAACAAGAGGAATAGTATAGTTCTCCTCTTCATGCTGTCCTCTGTGGACAGCCTTCCAGACAAATAACAAAAGCGTGGAAGGTCAGAGTTATTTCTACTTATTATAGCATTAATTCAGAGATGTCTATAAGTCAGAAAAATGCTTTCTGAATGAATTCATTTAAAGCATACATGGTCTGAAAAGATGAAATCTCTATTACAGCAAATGCATGCAGAAAAAAGCAAAACCTCTGAAATCATCTTTTAAACAAAGAAGTATTTTAAGAAGACTTTTTGCGCACATGTTACAAAGAACAGAAAATAACCTTTGTGGTTCTCACTGGACCATTGTATTCTGTTATCTGTCCTTCAGAAAAAAATAAAGTGCAGCTGAGTTGGAGCTGCTTGCATAACAGTCTCAGTGACTAAGTATTCAAATTCAAAAAGACATGCAAGCAAACAAAAACTTGATCAAAGAACATAAGTTCACAAATAAGTAGAAAATAGGCAAGTAATAGAGATAATCTATTCTCTGCTAAACAACAGATATCAGGCAACATACAATGAAGGAAAGATGGAGGATTGTGGTGGTAAAATGATTCTTATAATAGCACATAAAAAATCATTAAGGTGTGTAAATCAGAGCAACCAATAATTGATCCAAGATAACATTTTTCAAAAAACCCTTAGCATTCAAGATCCTACTTTCTACTCAAAATTTCTACAAATGTAATTGCAAGTGAAAATGTGAGGTTGCTATTTTGACATTCTGTCTCCTTCCTTCAAATGGAAGAGACTTGCTTCCTTCAGCAACACTGAAGAACAACTCCCTGAAAACCCTAGGATCTATGGAGAATATTGAATATGGAGAAAAATACAGAAATGTATCACCATAGAAGCATGAAATCTTTCAGATATTTGGTGTGATACAAGGAAGTTCTTTTGTGTTCATGAAGGACATTAATTATAAGTTTTATACAATAGCTAAGAGATAATCGCAGAGAGTAAGCCACACTTGTGTTGTCTAGAAGTTTGGCAGGCAGATGCAGTTACCATCTGGTTCTTTTGTTTAATGGATACGAAAACAGAGCTGAAACGGAAATTGATGCGGAGAGCTGGTTTAGGTGAAAGATCAAGGTCTATCTTCTGGCTGTTTTTTGTGATGGTGTGCCTCACTACAGACTTGTGAGATAAAAATGAATTTTGACCCTTTCTCCAAGTTTCCTGGGAAGCTCAATCAATTTTAGAGGTTTTTGTGTAATCTGTGGGCTGTCTGAGAAAGACTGGGTATTATATGTGTCTGTGTGTGATGTGACTCAAAAAATAATCCTGATATTTAAATGCTTAAAAGTAATGTGCTTTTCTGACCTGTCTCTGAATTTAGAAGATCCATATTTAGATTCCATGGCTGCTCTCTCAAGACTTCTTTGCAATGAACGGGTTCCTAATTTTTTATTATACATAAGTCTATGAATCTTAATGAAAATTTATGGCATATTTTTGGCTTTTTATTAGAAAAAATTGGCAGTTATATGTAAGTGGGTTATTCAGTGTCCAGTGAAGTCACTGATAGCCATGCTGTTTATTTTTCCAGGCAGAGAATGAGGTTTAGTTTTTGGGTTTTTTTTCTTTCCTAGGTGTTTTGTATGAGATTACTTGAGTCTGTTCTCTGTTATGATACAGTTGTTCTTTCCAAGGTGAATTTTCATTGCCACCATAGTAGAAATTTATAAAATTTGGAGAAATTATACATGTCCTGCCCCATCCGCTGATACGCTGTTTTTGCACACCACAAGTATATTGCTTTCAACCAATAAAGGAATTGCAGGCTTAAACCTGAAGGAGTATGTCCATTCTTTATGTATGCAAAACTGTTGTTGTCAATGGCATACGTACATTGGCAAGAATGTTAGGTCTGTATCACTGTAATAGGTAGAACTGTCATACTAGCTAGTTGTATTTTGTGAACACTAAAGTATACTGTTCTGCAACACACATAGGATTGTGTTAAACAAAATAGCTAGCAATGAGAATTCTGTGCCATGGAAGAAATCATGAGAATAGCAAGGTGATTCTTGCCAACTCTAGATCTCTTGCAGCAGTTTTCTTCTGAATGGCTGGCATGACAAAAAGTTCTCTCTTTTTTAATTCAGCAACATAGGTTTATGAATTAGATCATCTTTGATATAAAGAAGAGTCTTTTTACTTGAGATGGACAGCACACAAGGGTCTTGATCCAAACAAGTCTGTCTGCTTATTTGAGCAGACATTAGAACATTCCTTCATACTACCAGTTTTCAACACAAAGTGAACATAGTCTGCCATTCAATGCATTGTATCATTTATCTCCAGCAGCATTAAAAACAGATTTCCCATTAGACTCCAGGATGCTGCCTGGCACATACAAAGCTTTTGTTTATTAGCTTATACTCAAATATATTACATTTTACTATTGGAAGGTTAGGACATTCAAGAATTTTTTTGTGGATTTCTTCTGCCATAAAACAAGCTCATAGTCTGTTGGCACATCAATCAATTATATAAAGAAAGAAAAAGTCAAAGAGAATAGCTCAAGTAGCTGAAAAATGTAAATTCAAAGCCATTTAGCTCAGTGACATCAGCTGACTGTAAATGATATCTTTTATATATAACCTTTTTATATAACCTATATATAACCTGTATCTTACATATACATATATATATATATTATATATAACTCCAGTGATAGTCCTCACTCCTCCCAGTTATTCCTGCTCCTAAATAAGAAGGGTCAATCTGACCCCACTGGAAAGACAACTGAAATGTTTAGTGCCTTTATATCAAAATTAGTAAACCTCTCTAGAAATAAGGAAGTGGTTAGTGTTTCATTATCATCAATTTTAAAGTGAAGTACTGTATGAAAAATAAACCCTTAAATTTAAGTATTTCTTCACTACCTCCTCAAAACAGCATTTTTTTCAGTGTTTCTGTGCAGTGTTTTTGCATTAAATACTTCATTTGGGGGTAAGTGATGCATTTCAGGCTGCCCCAAGGTGGTGGGGGTTTTTTCCTCACCATTTTCTGTCTCTGTCTTCCATCCTCAAGTTCAGTTAAAAGTCAACCAAACCACTCTTTATTTTTGAGGGTTTGGGTACAGAACTGAAACATCCATTATTTTCCCACATATAGTAACATTCACTCTGGAAAGCTAAGTTAGAGCTGTAGAAAAGTAAGTCCATTAAATGTTATTTCTACGATAATGCACCGTAAACGTCCTATTATTCTATATTTACATTACTGTAAATTAGAGAAGAAACAGGATTAAAATATTTCAGAACAGCTGCCTAAAATGGTTTCAGTTCTGTATTGAGGATAACAAAATGAGGTGTCTGACTGACTTCAGACTGTGCAGTTATGTTTTTTAACTGGGAGAAAGGTTTGTGTGATACCACTACCATCTTGAGGCAAGTCCGACTATAACAGCTGAACGTCTATTAAAACAAAAGGCCAGATCATAAATGGGCCTGAATATCATTTATTTGACCTCGTTCTGTTGTCATACTATGTTACAATTAAAAATTTCGTATTCTGCCTACTACTGAACCTACAAATGCTTGCACAATAATAGTAGCTTTTTAAATACATGCACAGTTGTATAGACTTAATTCAGAAAAAAGTGGATTAATTCTCTTTTTCAAATACAGACTGAATGCAGACAGACTGAGGGGACAGCGCTGAAAAATTGTAGTTAGTACTCATGTTTTAATTTAAAATATCATACTGTTTTTAACATTTACCTTGTTAAGCACTGAAACTCCTTGCTACAGAATGTACAGAAACTAATAATTTATCTGGATTTTGATGTGACTCAAAATTGTGGAGAAGAAATCTGTTAAGAACTGTGAAGTAAAAGACCACATCTGGCTGAGGAAAACCCCTCAATGTAAATTGCTGAGAGAGAATTTTGCAAGTACTTGTCTTTTTAATACTCTTTCCTAAACAACAGTTTGGAGCTATGATAGTTGAACAATTAAAGTAAATAGGCCTTTTACCTGAGCCAGCACAGGTGTTCTTATTTATGTGGGAGTGTTGCTGATAACCAGATTTTTGGAAAGCACTTGGATAATATGGTGATTTATGCATTATTAGAGAAATAATTGGACAAAATATTAGTAAGCTTGTTTCTACACATGGGATTGGAAAACTATCCTACATAATTTTCCTGAGAACACACTAGGTTTAATTCTGTCAATTCAAGTATTTCAGGTCAATTGCAGAATCAACACTGCAGAATTAACAGAAAAGAATCACAGTGAAGTAATTCATATTAGAGTAATTACATTCAAATACTCTAATTTTTTCCCCTAGAATAAAATGAAAAGTCATTCCAAGATAATGCAATCCATAGCTAAATATCACAGCCACATGCTTTCGTATTGCTATTGATTGTTGTCTGCTTCCTATACTTTAGTTCTGTGAACTGCAGTTGCTGGATCTCAGTGTCTCCTTAGCCTTGCTCTGCCCTCCTTGGCACCCGTGCATGTCTGCAGCAGATCCATTTGACACACAGTACATCATAGTGGTTGTGTAGGAGCTTGGCACTCTTACAGTGCACTAAGAAGGTTCTGTTTTTACTTCCAGTAACTGCACTTCTAGGACTTTTTCCTCCTGTTTTTAGTTTCAGTATATTTTTTCTTATATTGCATTTTATTGGTTGTACTTCATTACTTACCTAAGTGGATTTCTATTTTTGTTTTTGTGCTCCCTGTGAGGAAAGTCTTTTTCCGCTTAAGTTTTTTTTCTTTCTTTCTTAATACTGTGTTGTCCCTTGACTTTGCAATTTTTTCAATTTTCACTAAAACCAGTGTTTAAATGCTGCTTCTAGAAATAGTCTGACCTTGCCAATCACCATTTTGCTGTTGGATAATGCATTGTACCTTCCGACTTCTACTTACAATGTGTCTTTGAAATGGTCAGTGGGTAGGGTTACTTCAAACTTTTGTCCTCCACACGTCAAATTCAACATTTAGTATCAATGTGTTCTATGCTTTAGGACATTTAGTACTTTGCCTGTGTATTAGAATGGAATATGGTAATTTTTAAATATAATTTTTTTGAAGATTACAGTAAAGGTAAGCAAGATTGCACATAAAATGTATTCTATCTTATACAGTTAAGGCTGTATTTTAGTGAAGAATTATGGGTATGATGGGTGTTAGAGCTGCATAAAACTGCACTGTGATTCCCAGGAGATTCAGGGAAGCTTTTCAACAGTTGGATCTTGAAGTTTTATTTTCCATTTCAGAAAGGGAAAACTCATTTGAGGCTTTTAGGGTTCAGTGATTTTGAAATTAAGCCACTATACAGAACTATCACAGCACTTCTTATCCATGTGGAAGCTCAGGCAAGATGATCCAAGTTAGAATTGCTCATCTATAGGTCTCATTTCTCAGGTTTCTGGTATGTGAATTATTATGTCAGAGAGAAACTGTAGTATCAATATGGAAATGCCTTTGTACAAATATTTTCCAGCCCTTCAAACTGTCCACTGCAAATCAGGTTGTTTCCTGAAATCCTGATTTGTTTTTCCTGTGCACCTGAGAATGCCCATGTTCTGAAGCAACTCCATGCAGGCAGATTGGGAGTGCCTCTTAAAAGTTTTAAGGTGCCAGCCCTCTGTGCTGAGGCTTGCCAAGGCAGATTCTGCTTCTATCTGCTTACCAAGCTTTAATCTGAGCTTCAGTGAGGAAGAGGAGAAAGCTCATTGTCCATGCAATCCTTTCACGTTTGTTGGGGTTTCACAGTCTGCTGATCTGCTCTTCCTTGCCAGCACTACCTCTCCTTCAATAGGAATTTGACGCAAATACGCTAGATCTCACCGGGCTATTGTGAATACGTTCTTTGCTGTCAATTCATTCCTGAGTGTAGGCCGGTGCCTAAATGATGATACAAATTACATACGACAACTGGCAAGGAAGTTGTCAGCTACTACCAAGGTCTTTGGCCTAAATGCTGCAGATAGATAGTGAAAACAAGTTTCATTTGATCTAGGCTGGACTTCCAGAGACTTTCATCCGTATACACTCACTCTAATTCAAAATTCACTTCAAACTCAGAATGAATCTGGCTAACTCGTGCCAATCATGTCCAGAATACCAACTTTTGGTATGAATGTGCATGAGCAGCTTGAATATGCTATAATATTCATGTTTCTAATATGTGCTAATAAGCGTATCTTGTACTACATTCTGTATAAAGGAAGACATGTCTGGTGAAGTTTGGGTTCTAGGCTTCCCTGGTATTTGTTCAGGCAGCAATACGTACAGGTTGTGCCACTTACTATGCTGCTAGAATAGAGGAAAAGGCAGTGGCAGCTGTCAGATGGAGTAAGTGGCAGTAGAGCAGACATTTAAGGATCAGCCAACACTGACCACAGCTAGGGGGTAGATGATGGCTTTTTGCCAAAATGTGGGCATGTCATGCTTTTGTGAGAGCAAAATATCCTGCCATTACCAGAAAGTTCCCCATCCGTTTTTTAGGACCAGCAATTTCAAGCTTTTTAGAAATTTATCTTAAACTAAAAGTGACCGAAGGTAATAGAAAAATATATCACAATTTGCAGCTGTATACGAAAGTGATGAATGAGTTGTAGATTTACAATGAGTATACTGAAAAAAATGAAGTGCACAGTAATTTCCAGCACTATTTATTTTTGGGAAAGGGCATATGTATTCTTTGTGTATTATGAATTTTAAAAAATAGGCTAAGAAATAGTCTTGCCTAAAGTTATTTAAGAAAGCCAAAGGGAAGTGGATAGGAGTGTTTGTATGGAGAAGGCAGTGCTGGGAGTGAGTTCCATGCAAAGCCATGCTAGGAGGAATGCATAGAGGAGTTTCTGTGGGAAACTGAGTGCATGCATCAGCAAGAGTTCACTGCCTTCTGTCTTAGAAAGTACTTACCTCATGGTATTTCTGTGTGTGACCGCCCAGGCATGATACTCAGTGGCTTGCCCAGATGTAATATGTGTAACTCCCTCCTGCGGACATGCTTTTCCATTACAAACGTAGCTTTCTTCCTTAGCTAAAACCACTTTTTAAATTACATACCTGAACAAAATATTAGCTTTTCTTCCTGAAAAAAATTTGTCAGGTATAGTTGGGCATTTGGGGTTTTTTTGTGTTTTGGTTTTTTTTTTATGGCCTGATAAGTACACGTAAACCCTTTTCCTGTGCAGACTTTGACTCACCGTAGACAAAGCCAATGTCAGATTAAAGAATGTGAACAGAGAATGGATAGAATGAAGCAAGACCAGAAACACAGAATAAGCTTTCGAGATTAGCAGGCAGCTTGAGCTGAGTACACTGGAAAACAGGGAATCATAGAAAGATTCAAAGACAGGAAAAATTGAATGCAAGAAAGATCATCTAAGATGGTCTTTATTGTCTGGCAAGATAAAGTAGGTGTAGAAACCAGCCTTGCAGGTTTTAGCTGCAGTTTTAGATCAGTCATTGCTTTGTTTGGAATATATATTTTTTTAACTTTCTCTGGTGTTATGCTAAACATGAGAATTGAAGGAGAAACCGATCAAGAGAGAGCCTTCCTTAGCACTGGACTGTAGTGTTAAGGAAAAGATAATAATTTGGTAATATGAGAAACAGGTGCATTGTTACACAAAGGTGGTTAAAATAAATCACTTCCTTTCATAACTTAGTGTTTAGTCTTCTCCCAGAACTCTATCAACTGAGGACTATGGAGTTATCATCTGTCATTTCAATGCTATAGTGGTGAGGCCATGCAAGCAGCTTAGGAGCCAGAGCCAAAACTGTAACTGGCCTATAGCGATCTGCGAAACCTTTTGCCTTCAAATAAATGTACCAGCGAAGTAGAAGAATTCAATGATTAAGGTTCAGAAAATACTATTGTGTATATAGTGACCACAGGAAGACTGGTAAGTCCTTTGCAAGGTAGTTTTGTATATTAAATGATGAATAACAAAAGCAAAGAAAAACCACAGTGGTGTTTAAGATTAGAGAAAATTGACAGAGATGGGTGAATATTTCCATCTTGCACATTCAGAACACTTTACCTAAGACACTCAAAGGTGAATTGCAATGGCTGAAAATAAGCTCTTTGGAGTGAAAATACAAAGCAAGATTCAGACCCAAATATGTGCTGGTGTTACTTACCACTTAAGGTAAGTAACACCACAATTTGTCTTAGGATGTTGATGACAGTCAATTAATTTTAGATGATGTCATAGTTAAAATAAAACAAAGATGCCTTGAAGCCAATACTAATTTTTGCTTTTCTGTTTTGATTTCATTTCCCTTCTTCTATAGAGAGGAGAGGTAATGGATGAAATTGCAGGTTTATTTTAATACAGATTTTTAACTGATAAGATATTAAAGATGTCTATATTCTATTCACAGTCCAAATTCAGTTCTTCAGTCACACTGCAGCAGTGCAATTAAATGGAGGGGAGTGCAGGGCAATTTTCTCTAAAAAAACCATTCCCAAACATGGATATGAATATAGCAGAACTGTACACTTCTAGGGCTGTACTGTGATCTGAAACAGTATGAATATTAGAAAGAGTAAGAAAAGCCTGTCCTTTGCTTTAGGTCAGTAGAAGTGAGCGGCCAGTGCTGACTGTGCTTCAAAGCTTGTGGGAAATATGTGGATGACAGTCAGAATAGCTGTACAGCAATGGCTGTCATAATTTATTTGCCAGCAACATTTCATATTGCCCTGGATCAGTAAAACAGGAGAGGACAAATTACAACTCTAAGTGGTATTCTGTTTAAACAGGGCTATAAACATGTCCCTTTAGCATAGATTTACAGAAGGACTGTTTTTGGTCTAATCAAAAGGCTTAATTTGGGCATTAAGACTTCTTAGGTGGAAACTAGTGCAAAGAATTAAGGTATGGACTGATACAGAACAGGAATTTTTCTTTGCCACTGTACGTTTAAAATTATCAAAAGTACCCTAATTCTGGAGAACATTTACTCATTCAAAAAGGTGTGTTTCTTCCCCATGGGAACAGGCAGTAACTTGATTCATGGCCTCCCTAACTGCCTTCAGTGTTTCACAGTTGTCTCTGGGACTCCCGGACTTAAGCCATGGCTTAATGTTCTGAATAGGCAGAGATCATTAGCACTCCTGTAAGTAGTCAGTTATAGAATTCGGTTCAATTATCAGATGTGCTTTCATCATAAATGCTGGTTTGAAGAATAATAGTTGGAGTTCAAATTAGCAGATCTGATGCTGAATATCTTTTTTATGATAGGTTTGTCTCACAGGCTATACAAAGATTGGTGCAAACCCTTTGAAGTCATTTGAGTTTTCTGTTGATGTCAAGAGTCTCTGGTCCAAGCCTTTAGCGTCAATCTCACTTGCAGTCATTTGTGTAAAGACACAATAAATCTGTGATAATGGATAAGTAGAAGAACAGATTGTGTGATAGATGCATGGTTTTTATATTAATGTATTTTCCCATGACTTTACATGTCTTTGCATTAATCTAAATCTTCCTTAACACTGCTTCTAATCTAGTCAGCAGGAGTTGCAGTAATATCTAAACACAGAGAAAAAGCAGTCAAGTATTATGGTCATTTTAGTTATATGTCTATTGCAGTACTTGAACATGAAGGTATCTTAGTTAAAACCAGCTCTAATTCAAACAAATATTCTGTGGAAATATTATGAAAGCTCTGATTAATCTAGCAATTTAATGTTTGTTTAATCAAGATATTGCAGAGATACCTTTGTAAAGCCTGATAAATTACACTGAAATCCAATGTGGCAGCAGATATAAACGATAGCTACCTCAATATTCAAATCCTTTTATAAAAGACGTGTGTACAGAAAATAGGTAAAGTTGTTTACTTTTTAAAGTCACTAAAACTGTCATTTAATGCAAATGAAATATACAAAGTTCCCAAACGTGAAACTAAATTATTTTATGAATATACATTTTTAATCATGAGAAGAAACTGTCTAGACTAAAATTCATTGTGATGAATATTATGATGATACAGAGAACAGAAGTGGTGACGCTTGCTATAAATGCTCCCTGAATATGCACAGAACTATTTCTTGTTATATGTGTGAATGCCTTTGAAGAAATGCTGAAATTCAAAGTTTTAGTGTCATGTGCCAGAGTAGTGATTTTTTTCAGTCTTTTAAAATGCATACTTGCATTTGAACTTTAATTCATTATGTGAAATTCTCAGGGTTTTGGATACAAACATTCTGCTTTCTTTGCAGACTGTATAATACAGCTCTATGGCAATTATTGCTCTTGCCCTGCTTCTTCTAAAAACCCTATGCTGTTGCACTTCTGCAAAGCAAACTTATGATAGGCAGAGACTTATCAGAAGATTTAAGGAAAATAGTTTTGTTAAGTAGCTCAGGATTGTCAATCACACAACTTTTCCAGGCTGCCTTTGTACTATGAAGTGTATATTCCTTTCATTATCCACCAAGATCCTAGCTGTTCTTGCATAAGAGGAGGAGGGGTTTTATGAAGGGAGGTTGAAAATGGAAAATGAAGCTAAAACCCATAAGTGATTCTCTTTTTGGTATCAACTTGGAAAAAAAGCATTAAGACAGAGTTGGAAAACTCCCTTGCTTCTCCAAAAAGGAAACGTACTAGCAATGTTAGTCAGCCTCCTGCAAGGAGGAGGAAAGGAGAAAACTAATGTGCTTTCTTAGTTTTTAAATCCCAAAGGTTAAATATTTTAAACCTAGTGGTACCATCACCTGTTCCAACAACTAAAACCCAATATCTCTCTCAGCTGTCATCGTGTTATTTCTACTACTAGAGAAGCAAGCTGGCTAGAATTTGGTTTTATGCACTTAAAGCGCCTTAAGTGCTTTACAAGAGATGAGTTAGATGCTTTAAGTGCGGTCAGCCATGATGGGTTCTGTAGTAATTCACACCAGCTCTGAGACTTTAGAAACTAGTATTTTATATTCTTCACAACTATGGAGAAGCAAGGAGCAGCAAAGAGAAACAGCTACCTGACCCCAACCCACTGTGCCGTATGTTTCCTCACTGAAGCGACTGAGGGTAACCTGGGCAGTAACAAGGTGGGAGGAGAGGTGTCTGGAGTGAAGCTGAGCCTGGGAAAAAGGAAGAACAGGTGTTTTAAGTGTTTGTCTGTCTTGTTTCTGAATACCATAATCAGTAATTATTTCTTCTAATCGGCAATAAGGTAAGTTAAATTCCCCAAGTTGAGTTTGGTTTGCTCACAACAGTACTTGGTAAGTGATTTCCTTGTCTTTATTTTGACCCATGAGTTTTCTTACTCTTATTTTTCCTATTTTCTCCTTCATCCCACTGTGTGGATCGAGGGCAGTGAGCAAGCAGCTAAAATATCTTGCTGATTGAAGTTCCCTCTCCATTCCTTCTTTACTGGCACCAAATCTATCTTAGCATTTTTGATATTTTAACTCTTTTTAATCGAAATTAAATATATTATCCTAATTGAAAATTTAAAAAATTACAGAACAAGGCATTATTTTGTTGTTAAAATCTTCCTTGTGTAGAGGGGAAATTGAGGCCTCTGCCTCCTCATGTTTATGTATACTGTCAGCCTGGTGAGAAGTAACATAGGAACTCATGATTCCCATTTATGAGCACATAGACATAAAGGGAGGAACCGTGCCTCTCTTCTCAATGGTCGTGTGGTTTAACCCCAGCCAGCAACTAAGTACCACGCAGCTGCTCACTCACTTCCCCTCCTGCAGTGGAATGGGGGACAGAATCGGGAAAAGAAGTAAAACTCGTGGGTTAAGGTAAGAACGGTTTGATAGAACAGAAAAGAAGAAACTAATAATGACAATGATAACACTAATAAAATGACAATAGTAATAATAAAAGGATTGGAATATACAAGTGATGCACAATGCAATTGCTCACACCCACCGACCTACACCCAGTTAGTCCCCAAGTGGTGATCCCTCCGTCCCCACTCCCCCCATCTATATTAGATGTGACGTCACATGGTCTGGAATACCCATTTGGACACTTTGGGTCAGCTGCCCTGGCTGTGTCTTGTGCCAACTTCTTGTGCCCCTCCAGCCTTCTTGCTGGCTGGGCATGAGAAGCTGAAAAATCCTTGACTTTAGACTAAACACCACTTAGCAACAACTGAAAACATCAGTGTGTTATCAACATTCTTCTCATACCTAGCTCAAAAACATAGCTCTATACCAGCTACTAGGAAGACAATTAACTCTATCCCACCTGAAACCAGGACAGTGGTTCATTTAATCTGTGCTACAATTTAGTTTATTCCACCCAAAAGAAGAGGAGGAATTGTTATTCACCTGTAGCACAGATGAGCCTTCAGTCTGTTTCAGGTCTGCAGACAGTATTACTATGTAAAATTGTTGAATAAGTAGAAAAAATCAATGGAGCAAGAGGTTAAGGCAACTGAAATGCCAGTTAATTTTTTTCCTTCCAGTTTATACATTGCTGATGGTAATTGTTAACATTACAGGAGTATGTAAATACCTGATGGGCAATAGTAAAGAAGATGGAGCCAAACTCTTCTCAGAAATATGCAGTGAAAGGAGAAGAGGTAATTTCAACAAATTGAAATGCAGGAAATTCCCTTTAAACATAAGAAAAAACTTTTTCACTGTGAGGATAGTCAAACCCTGGAACAGGTTGTCCAAAGAGGTTGTGGGTTCTCTATCCTTGGAGATACTGAAAACCTGACTTGGATGCAGCTGCGAGCAACCTGCTATAGCTGACACTGCTTTGGGCAGGGGGGTAGGATGTGGATTAGACTATCTCCAGAGGTCCCTTCCAGCCTTATCCAGTCTGTGATTCTGTGCTGACACTTCCAATAGCTACTTTCCTACCCATGAATAGCAGCACAAAAATAAAAGGAGTAAATGTAATACCTACGATTAATGCAGGGCAATGCCACTAGTGTCCATAGAAAGCCATCTGAAACTGCCTGAAATGATGGCCTTTGAAAATAAATTGCACTCAGATCACCCAGCTGCAGACAATTTTAGTAAAAACATTGCTAAGCTGATATGTGGGTTGATGATGTTTCCATTGGCTATGGTTTGCAAACCTCCTATTAATTTCTCAAGTGAAGCTGCATAGTCATTCATCTTTAGAAAAGCTATTCCAAAGATTTATGAAAGCATAATATGAAAATAAGACTAATGTATTATCTGAAAAGGGCATTAATATTCGTGCTACTCACAGCATAAATCAGAGGTCAAATGGTCATTCACATCAGAATGGGTAAGTAGTACTTACCATATAGTACTCCCTATAGTACTGCCTTAAATTCACGTGCATTAGCATGCAATTTTTGTTACTTGTGTTAAGAAATGAGTTAAAGTACATATGTTCCTGTGGCGTGAACCTAAGAATATTATCAAAAACAATACCACGTGGAAAGATTGGAACAGAGGAAGGCAAATATACTAAAGAGAATACCTACTGTCTTCCTGTGGGTTTGATCATTTGGATTGAAATGCTTTTCCTGTACACAACAGAGTTTTGTTCAGAGCTAAGAGATACTTTTTGTTCTGAGACAGTAGAGCAGCAAGAGTTTTTATATAGTGGCTACTAAGAATGTTTTGCATTCTTTTGAAGCAACTAAAATAGAGAACACAGCTGATAGGAGTACCTTAGTTGTGGTAATGGGATTAAGCACTCCAAACCCCAATTAGGTGAATCACAAGAAATTCCTGAAGCAGAGTTTATTCCAGGTCTGCTGTACGTTAAACAGTTGTATTATGCTGGTTTTGTCCTTCATAGAATGACAAAAATTAAAATACTTTAAGTATGTATTTTACAGAGATGAAAATCTGCCTTCCAATTTTATGTCTGTTTTCCTTTTAAGATTTTGAGGGTTTTTTTGTATTTTGTGAGTGCACCAAGGGAAGACTGTTTCCAGCATTACAGAAATGCAGCCACCTCTAAAGTGAAGTGCAGTCAGAACAGAGATCAGCAAAGCTGCAAAATGATTGTTGATAGGAATGTTAAGAGTATCATTAAAAAATTGTAGGTGTGAAATGGCACTTAATAGTAGATATCTCAATTGGACTGAGAGCCAAGAGATCACAGAATGAATGCAAGACACTTACTGAACATGCTTCAGTTTTCATATTTTGAACAGTAAGAAAAATGCCTTTATAAAGAATCTTTTCAATTTGAGGCATCCAGGGGAAGAAGTGTCAAGTTAACATAGACGCTGTGCAGTGCGATTTTACCAGTGTAGCAGGGTCAATACCTTTACATGAAAAATGCTGTGCGTACTTTAATGACTGCAAATAGCAGTCCATCCCATTTCTAGTTCAGAAATTATCTCTCTTGACAACAGCTTAACAAGCAACTCTTTATGGCCCTTTTAATTAACCTGAAGTATTCGTTTGCTCCTTGGAAAATTTGTAGCTTAGTAAATAAACTTTGTCTATTTCTATTTCCAGAAACTTCCTTGGAGATCTCATGTAAATGTTCTGGAAGCTTCCAGTTGACTTTGTTCATTATATATGAAAAACCACATCCAGAGCTGTCCTAGCTTCAGGAGGTTATTGTTCTAATAGCAGGACCAGTACTTGGCTAAATTGAATCTAGTTGGTTATTATTTTGAATGCCACATGTAGATTTCCAAATGCCCTTGCCATTTCTGTAACTGTGGGTTATCCAAGAGGTCTCTTTTTGAACAGTCCTGAAAAGATTAAAAATGTAAGTCTGCAAAGGACTATGATACTCATGCAAGTAGCCATGGATCTATAATTTTACATGTTGAAAAATTTCATTCTATATTCTTGAAGCGTGATTCTAAAATTGACTTGAAATTACAATAATTTCTTCCAAGAAGGTTAAACTCCTTCATCTTGCATTATGTGGAAAGAAACTTTTAAAATATTGATTAAGCACTAGCCTCAATAAAGAAACAAAGTCTTTCTGTATCAAGTTCTCAATACATTTCTCCATGTCTTCAAAGGCAGAGGACGTATAAAGAGTTTTCTTAGGAAGCCTTTTCTCTAACAAGCCTTTAAATGATGAA
Organism: Aquila chrysaetos chrysaetos; assembly: GCF_900496995.4. Classification (NCBI taxonomy): domain Eukaryota; kingdom Metazoa; phylum Chordata; class Aves; order Accipitriformes; family Accipitridae; genus Aquila; species Aquila chrysaetos. The sequence continues at coordinate 9,122,480 of NC_044012.1, forward strand.
AATTCCTGGTATTTTTGGACTGGCAGCGATCATTCAGTAAGCACCACTCACAGATGTGGCAAATTTGAACTAGATCTGTGGTCTGTCTAGACCAGGTTTTGATGATGGCCAGTATCAGATGCTCTTAAAATGGTGCAAAAAGTCCTCAGCAGCATGCCTTGTTCCCAGGGAACATTTTCTTTTAACAGCAAAGGCTGATACATGCATCTTCGACTAGTTGCATCATATATGAATTGGGGTATTTCAAAATAATATTTGCTATAATGTCACCCAGTGAACAAATACTAAATTACTGTTTGTGTGTGTATATCCTGCTGCATTACCTTGAGGTCATCAGGATCATTTCTGGTCCTTTCGTTGAGATGTTCACTTCTTAGCTAAGCTAGCCTGTGGCACACCGACAGGTTCCAATACAGGCAGCCCCGTTTTGAGCGTTGCTTGGGGATGTTAAGTCAAGAACTGGCAAGAAGACGGATGTTTGGCAGAAGTGACTAATTCAGTTTCCTGGAGAAAGTCGCTGACTGCACTGTTCCAAATAGAGCTGCTTATCTGCCATTCCAGATGTTGTAATGATGACAGTTGTTTAGGGGAACCTTGAAGAGGTGAGGGAGTGAATGAATTTCTTGGAGAATCCAACTTGCTTATAAGTCTAAGAACAAATCAGCACTCATTATGATTCATGCTTATATTCTGTGATTCATGTCTATATTCTGAGCAGTTTCATTGCACAGACTTCCAAGTAGCAAAAACATGCACATTAATAAAAATTTAGTATTAGTGTGTGTTTTCAAACCTAGAGAATTATAACTACATGTGGGCAGAATAAAGCAATGATGTTCTAAAAAGGAAAACTTCCTTCTGTGTGAGATGTTCTCATGCCTATGCAAGGTTTTTGAGACTGAAACAGGTGTTCAAACTCCAAAACATAACATGCAGCTCTCGTTTGGAGTGGTTAAACCATCCTGTAAAACATGTTGCGCTCTTGGTCTTTCACAACTTCCTAGCAACACATCTTTGTCTTCTATGGATGTCATCTCCTTCCAGTCAATCTTTGTGATGTGGTATTTTTCTTCAGTACTGGATGCCATGCTCAATACTTAACTAAAAGCAAAATAATTTCATCTTCAGTTACTTTTTATGACTACCAAAAGCAGCAGCAATGAATGCAAGAACAGAAAAATATATATTTGCTCCTCCTTCTACCCATTCGAAAGATATGAACTAAAAATATTTGACTTCTGACCAGAATATTCTTGGATTCATGCTCTGCTTACAGGAGATAAGATGGTTGAGGGGAGAGAAAAAGAAATAAAGAGATATAAAAGCAGGTTAAGCAATGGAATACTAGATTGTAAAGAACTGGGGTAAAAGCAGACAGCAAGAAAAAAGTATAGGTGCAGCCTCAGGATGTGATACAGTAAGCCAGAAGTTTCAGATTGTATGCTTATAATTTCTTGAGTGATCATTCAAATTTACACTGTTTCTAAAAGCTTCTTATGTGATTGAAGGCATGACACACATGCTTCAGTTTGTACAAGGACTGATTAAAATTACTTAGCTTTTTTGTTACTGTTGTTCTATATTTTTCTTAACTAGTTTTATTTTCATTTCTATAACTATATACTTCTGCATATGAAATCTTTGTGATACTAAAAAACTGTTGTCTTAGTGAGTGAAGTGTAGTCACAAAAATAGCGAAACAGACCAAGGGCATAAAATCAAACTAATATCACCAAGTTTTCTGAAGAATTTCCTGTTTTCAAGTGTATCAAAAAATGTAAGATACATTTGTTCCAAATCAGAAATGTATGTTTGTCTTTCATTGAGTCTATTTTGATAATGTGAAGTTACTTATGGAGACTGTTAATAACTCTTTGATTATAGGGGTTTTTTTTGCTGATGTGTGTTGCAAAAGGCTGATTCACCTATTCTCCAATAAGCCAAATGACAACAGTTGACAAATTTCCGCTCTTTATGTTGTAGCTAAAAGAAGCAGAGTCCAAAAAAAAAGTCAGCAAGATGTTCTTGATAATATTAAAGTGAGGAGTACTAATCAGAGAGACTTTTCCTCATTAAAATTCTTAGATGTACCAATTTATGTAGCTTAGTGTTCTTCCGTGCCGTGCAGGTAAAATTTTTCAGCAGCAGACATAGACATTTTAAAATTTTTTAGATTTGGTACAAACTCTCTATTGTACTGATGTTTCTAGCAAGATTATTATTATTCTGATGCAATCATTTTTGTTCTGGGAATATCACTTAGTGATGAATCCTATGCCATTTTAATAATCATGAACATTTTGAGAAAATAATTATAATATAATGATTTCTACACAGGACAATTTAAATTTCGATCAGAGGTTCTAGAGGTCAAACATGATATATTGCCTATCAGCATTTTTCTGACATGCCCAGTCAGTAGGGATTTCTTGCTCCATTTTCTAATTTTCTTTATTTTTTGAAACATTTCCATTTAAGATTAAGACAATTTCTGAAGTAAGAACTGCTCTTTCTTGTCAAAATGTGACTGATATATGGGGGGTTTGTTTGCTTTTTAAGAAAGTACTATAATATTTTTTTCTGAATATTGATGCAGCTTTTATCAGTGGCTTCTGTAAGTATCTAGTTTTTATTGCCAGTGATTTTTTTTCTTTCTTAAATATTTGCCTTTCTGAAATTCAGGCACTAGTAAAATTCCTATGAGTGAAATAATCTCTTATTTGGTCAACAAATGCATAAGAGACACTCCTGGAAGTGTGAATGCAATGCATAATGTTGATCTTATATTCGTCTCTGTATTCAGATACTTTCATCAATGTGAATCAGATTTAAGGCTTACATTCCCCTGAAGTCAGTAGAACTTATGGGCATATGTTTAAAGCTAAGCAGTCTTGTTATTTGCTCTGTTAATGAAGGACAAATATGCATATTTAACTGTTTTCAGATGTTACTTTTTTTTCCTACCCCATTTTTAGGAAAAACATATACACCATAAGCTTTCTTCTGTTTGCTAAAGGCATAGCAAAATTTTAACATATAAAGGCACTGGAGGCTGACTTTTTATAACTATGCAGGTCAAGGTACTCTGAGAAATTTCCTTTATCTTTCTGGAACTAGTCTGAGCTGTGAAGCCTTTGTGTCCAAGTTGTACTATGGTGCTGAGAGGTCAGAAAAGGAGACTAACAGTACTCTTATAATCTGATTTGCCAAATACCAGTGCATTTACTGACTCAGTGGACAAATGTGAAACATGAGTACTAGTTCAGAAAAATCCTGTTGGTAGAAAAGGAAAATAAATGGTTTTTTATTTACTGAGGCATTCAGTACACTTTGGGGTTGTGTGTAAAGCCTTACAATGCTTGCTTATGCAATTAACCTGTGCATTCACATGCTTACTTATGATGTCCTAATAATTCTTCATATAAGTCAAGTATGCACCCTTGGTTCACTGTAATAGATATTTTCTCCTCATTCATTTCTTTACAGTCCTGAAAGTCTCACAAGAACAACAACCAAACAGGCATATCAATAGGAAATATGAAGTGAATTTTTGTTTTTTGACTGAAATCCCAAACCAGCATGTGCTAGTCTGCCTTTTTAAGGTGATGTATGTAACTGTAAATGTGAACATAGTAACCAGTTTTTTTAAAGTTGGCGTTTATTTAAAAAAAAAAAAAAAAACACAACAAAACACAAAAAAGATGAATTTCCCAAAAAAGAGAATAATAGCATGTTCATGTTAAATTAGTGGAAAATTTTCAGTTATTTTAATGGAAAGATGCTGTTTCACTTCTGGACATCAAAATCATTTCTGCCCTTTGGCTACTCACAAGTCTTAATTATCTGGTAACTATTGGATTTATATTTTGTGTCCATTGATTCATTAAAGCAACTACTCACATTCAGACATGGACAGACTGTTCAGATGTATATTTCATAGATTAGCAGACCTTTCTTGCCTGAAATTACCTTTTTTAATTTATCATATACTTATCATAATGACTCTGTCTTGATCATATGAATTTCTGTATGGCTGAATTTCTATATGGCATGCAATCTTTTTTCTTGAAGAGATGGAAAATTATCTGTTTCCCTCAATAGTTCATAGCAGCTATTCTATCGGAGTCACTGTTAAAAACAGTTAGTTTTAGCAATTTTTATTTGCTTGCCTTCACTTTCATGTTATGTTGTTCTTTGCTTAGTTATAGAGCCCTTTTGTAGCTGATATTTTCTCCTTATGAAAGTGCTTTATACAGTAATCATTTTTAATTGCTTCCAAACTTCTTTTTGATAAGCTAAATAGACTGAATTCTTTAAATCTTTCAGTACAAGTGTTTTTCTGCAGCATTCATATAATATTATGTCTTTCTCTGAGCCTAATCCACTCTTTAAACATGATTTTTAACATATGAACACCCAATCTGCATGAAGTATTCCTAGATAGAGGAGTAAAGTTATTTACTGCCATTCATTTCCTTTGGGTTTTCTCTGTAAATTGCCTAATCAGTGTGACATTAACATCCTATTCAGAGCCTGTCTTTTCCAGGATAGTTTCCTGTTCTTTTTGTATGACTTGTATTTACTGCCCATGGATGCTTACCTGTATTAAAATACATCTTGTATTAATTGGCCCGTTTTGTCAGACATTGGGATTAACCTGTAAAAAATACTGTCATAGTTATTTACCACTCTGGTGCTCTTTGTGTAGCCTACTAATTCTGTCAGTGGTGGTCTATACGTATGTTTCCAGATGGTAGTAACAATTATAAAGCTAGCCCACCTCTTAACCTCTTCTCTTAGCAAGGAGATTGAATGAAATAATGCCTGGACAAACATAAGGCGTTATGGTATTTTATGGAAGAAGCAGTATTCCTCCTACTTCTAGATCTGCAAAGCACAATGGAGGATAAGAAGTAGTAGAGGTAAGATTAGCTTCAAAAACCTGGTAAGAAGTCTAGTCAGGGCATACTGTATTGGTTTGTGCTGGCAAGGTTTTGGTAGCGGGGGGGGTTACAGGGGTGGCTTCTGTAAGAAGTTGCTGGAAGTTTCCCCTGTGTTCGAGAGAGAGCCAATACCAGCCGGCTCTAAGATGGACCTGCTGCCGGCCAAGGCCGAGCCAATCAGCGATAGCGGTAACGCCTCTGTGATAACATTTTTAAGAAGGAAAAAAAGTTGGGACAGGCAGATTCGGCAGCCGGAGAGAGGAGTGAGAACATGTAAGAGAAACAACTCTGCGGACACCAAGGTCAGTGAAGAAGGAGGGGGAGGAGATGCTCCAGGCGCCGGAGCAGAGATTCCCCTGCAGCCCGTGGTGAAGACCATGGTGAGGCAGGCTGTCCCCCTGCAGCCCATGGAGGTCCACGGTGGAGCAGATCTCCACCTGTAGCCCGTGGAGGACCCCACGCCGGAGCAGGTGGGTTGTCCCGAAGGAGGCTGTGACCCCGTGGGAACCCTGCGCTGGAGCAGGTTCCTGGCAGGACCTGCGGATCTGTGGAGAGAGGAGCCCACGGAGCAGGTTTTCTGGCAGGACTTGTGATCCCGTGGGGGACCCACGCTGGAGCAGTGTGCTCCTGAAGGACTGCACCCCGTGGAAAGGACCCATGCTGGAGCAGTTCGTGAAGAACTGCAGCCCGTGGGAAGGGCCCACGTTGGAGAAGTTCGTGGAGGACTGTCTCCCGTGGGTGGGACCCCACGTTGGAGCAGGGAAGAGTGTGATGAGTCCTCCCCCTGAGGAGGATGAAGCGGCAGAAAACAACATGTGATGAACTGACCGTAAACCCCATCCCCGTTCCCCCTGTGCCGCTGGGGGGGGTTGGTAGAGAAGCCGGGAGTGAAGTTGTGCCCGGGAAGAAGGGAGGGGTGGAGGGAAGGTGTTCTGAGATTCGGGTTTTTTCTCATTACCCTACTCTGGTTGATTTGTAATAAAGTGAGTTAATTTCCCCAAGTTGAGTCTGTTTTGCCCGTGACGGTAAGTGATGAGTGATATCTCTCCTGTCCTTATCTCGACCCACAAGCTCTTTGTTATATTTTCTCTCCCCTGTCCAGCTGAGGAGGGGGAGTGATAGAACGGCTTTGGTGGGCACCTGGCAACCAGCCAGGGTCAACCCATCACACATACCTTCTGAGGCAAGCTCTCAAAAAACATTCAGAAAACACTGAGAAGTTGACCTGATTTCAAGATATTCTGCCAAACAAAGGTAGAGAATTTTATCTTCAGTTACTGCTTTTAGTTCTACTGAAGCAATGTTTCTTCCTGTAAATTCTTCATAAGACCAGTTTTCTCAAGGCATTCCTATCAATCTTTCTAAGTGAAATACACATATATATTTCCCATTGTACTCTTATCTGTAATGTTGCGTTTTTCTCCTACTGAAAAACCTCTATACAGGATGTCTTATTTTTGCCTTGGGCAATTCATTCTCTGATATGCAAATATTGTAAATAATGCAAAACTTGGCAGCTGTGGGGGTTTTCTTAATCCATTCAAACTTAATACTCAGCAGTTTTTATTTTAAAAATCCTTTGCTGAATAAACCTCTGTAGGGCAAATCTGTCCCTACGGTACAACCTTTACAGGTGAGTTATGAATCAAGAAGTGCAACAAGTACTGAAATCTGAGGAAATCTTTGGTCAGGTGGGATTTCTCCATCAATGCTCTGTAGCTGTTTCAGCCTCCTCCACTCTCTTTCCCTAAAGATACACTTAGTCATTGATCTGCTGACTACACAAGCCTACTGATAAGCTTTCCATCCTGTGCTGCAGAAGGTGTATCTGCTGGCCAAGTAAGTGTCTTGTGGATACAGAAAGGTGAAACAGCAAAGCTGCTATCACTGTAGGAAGAGTCCTTTTTAGCTACAGGAGAGAAGAAAAAATCACCTTCAAAGCTATAGAGAATGAACTCTTTCTTGAACAATCAAGCCTTCAGAAGTGGGAATCTGTTTTGTTTCTCTATATAGTGAATAAAAATAATATTCTTTATTTAGGACAAGCAGACAAGGTTAGTCATTTTAGTACACAATGCAGTTGCTCTAGTTTGGCTTGCAAAAGAAATTTTAAAAAGTGATTTAAAAACTAAACATGAAAGAATCTTGGTAATCTCTGAACTAATTTTCTGAGTTTCCCCAAGTCGTTTCTGACCAGTACTGCTTCAGAACTTTTTCTAGACCAGAGATGGTCATCTATTGCAGGTCTGGAGATCAAGGATCACATAAACCTGATTATTCATATTGTCTAAGTAGGAAGATGAGATAAAAATTTAATCTGGGTCTGTTCTCCTCTGGTTGATCCCTCTTGCATTGTGACACATCTTTGTGTGGCAGATTGAACAAACACAAGCCAAACCAATGTCTCAGTCTTTAATTCTCCTTCTGCCTGTCTTTTTTAGTGTCGTTTTTAGCCAATTAGTTGTGGCTACCTTCAATGTGGTATTTTAGAAGTACCATGTTTTCCTTACTCACATGAATGTGTTCTTCAGTACTGCTTCAGTTTATGAGGTCAGTTTAAAATCCTGTGACATTCAAATATTGGCTTTGGTCTGACTATAAATGAGGGGCACACTTATAATTTGGTTTGATGATTTATCCGTAAGAAGCTAGATTTCAGCCACCAAATTAGCTGAGATTGTTACAGTATTATTTGGCGAATTATAGGCACATGACGTAGTATAAATAAGCTAAAGGAGAACCCATTGAAAGCCATTTGGTCTTCCTTCAGGCTTTCAGCAGGAGTTTTAACCTTGCAGTCAACCTCCAGTGATACAGTCTCTGTAATGAGTTAATTTCTTTATTAAAATGCAAATCAATTTCCTTAACATGAAAATGTAGGTTATGCCCTACAACACAATTCTGGTGAGATAGATATATACATACAGGATCATATACTAAATTTTAAATTAATGTATATATAAACTGTTGCTTTAGCATGGAAACATCTGTTGCGTAAATAACATTTTATTTTTGGAAGTGAATGATAGTTAGGAGAATTTAGTTGGACTGATTTATTGATAAAAAGAAAAGTAATATGAAGCCAAGATTCACTTTGAGATGACTAATTGGAATTGACAACTATTATTATTTTTTATCAGTGTAAGTTCCATCTTTTGGATGACAATGAAATTGCTTATAGCTGGTGGTTATGAAACAGTTGGCCTTTCTGATAGCCTTACTATGAGTGAGCTTTATTCCTTTGAATATCTCCAAGAGTAATGTGTCAGCAAACGTAACTTGTCTCTAATCTACTTCCTATATTATATCACATAAAATACTAGTGTGTGGTAGGATTTCATATATAGCTTCTAAGCATAGTATCATCTAGACAGAGTTCCAAGAAGAGTTCCAGTAGTGGATGAGGGAAAGGCTGTGGATGTTATCTACCTTGATTTCAGCAAGGCCTTTGACACTGTCTCTCATGGCATACTCCTTGAGAAGCTGGCGTCTCATGGCTTGGACAAGTGTACTCTTTGCTGGGTGAAAAACTGGCTGGATGGACGAGCCCAGAGGGTTCTGGTGAATGGAGTTAAATCCAGTTGGTGGCAGGTCACAAGTGGTGTTCCCCAAGGCTCGGTGTTAGGCCCCGTTCTGTTTAATACCTTTATCAATGATTTGGACGAGGGGATCGAGTGCACCCTCAGCAAGTTTGCAGACGACACCAAGTTGGGAGGCAGGGTCGACCTGCTTGAAGGTAGGAAGGCTCTACAGAGAGATCTGGACAGGCTGGATCGATGGGCTGAGGCCAGTCGTACGAAGTTCAACAAGGCCAAGTGCCGGGTCCTGCACTTCGGCCACAGCAACCCCATGCAGCGCTACAGGCTTGGGGAAGAGTGGCTGGAAAGCTGCCCGGTGGAAAAGGACCTGGGCGTGCTGGTTGACAGCCGGCTGAATATGAGCCAGCAGTGTGCCCAGGTGGCCAAGAAGGCCAACGGCATCCTGGCCTGTATCAGAAATAGTGTGGCCAGCAGGAGCAGGGAGGTGATTGTTCCCCTGCACTGGGCACTGGTGAGGCCGCACCTCGAGTCCTGTGTTTGGTTTTGGGCCCCTCACTACAGGAAAGACATTGAGGTGCTGGAGCGTGTCCAGAGAAGGGCAACCAAGCTGGTGGGGGGCCTGGAGCACAAGTCTTATGAAGAGCGGCTGGGGAAGCTGCGGTTGTTTAGTCTGGAGAAAAGTAGGCTGAGGGGAGACCTTATGGCTCTCTACAACTGCCTGAAGGGGGGTTGTAGTGAGGTGGGTGCTGGTCTCTTCTGTCAGGTGGCTGGAGATAGGACGAGAGGAAATGGCCTCACGTTGTGGCAAGGGAGATTTAGGTTGGATATTAGGACAAATTTCTTTACTGAGAGGGTTGTCAGACATTGGAACAGGCTGCCCAGGGAAGTGGTTGAGTCACCATCCCTGGAGGTATTCAAAAAAGCACATAGACAAGGCACTCCAGAACATGATTTAGTGGGCATGGATGATGGTTGGACTCGATGATCTTGAAGGTCTTTTCCAACCTAAATGATTCTATGATTCTGTGATTCTATTCTAAGAAGTGGGTACAGAGCTCTCTAGAAAGATTATACTGTAAAGGCTTGAGTATATTCTTCTCTTTGTGGCCATTGGAACTTAATTGCCAACACAAAAGTTGATGGTCCTTTGCCGAGATCCTTTTAAGCACATAAATGAGATACATGATAATTAGGAGACACCATAAGTCTGGGACATCGTGTTTACCACAGTACAGAGGACTCTAGACTGCATGTGCAGAAAATCTGTAAAGCATGCCCAGAGAGTCCTTCCTACATCTATGTCAGCTATGAGGTGGCTGGGCTTCCTGCATGAGACGTTCCATGTATGACATCTGGATATTGGAGCCACCTTCTAAATAAGGCCCATGCTTTTAACTGACAATAGAACTAGGCATTTAAATTATGTTGGAGGCCTACTGTTGTCTCCTTACCTTCCTAACATGCTGTATATCCAGCAGGTTTGAAAGTAGAGTGGCCTAACCTCAGAGGAACATGGAATTTCCAGGGTCTTTTCAGTTTTGCATGGTCACTTCAGACTTCACTGTGAAAAGGAACTTTTTGCATTAAAGACTTTCTGAACCTCTGTTTTGTTATTACTTGTCTTGTACTTGGAAAATTGCCTTACCAAGTTTTGATTTGAATACTTTTCAATTAAAAGAAAAAGTCAAAGCTGCTAATTCTTTCTTCCTGCATCTTCCACCCCCCTTTTAATTTTCATCCTCTGCATGATAGTCTTTCTTTTCCTCTGTATCACACACAACCCCTGTTTCTTAGTACTCAGTTCATTTTTGTTCCATAACTATTATCCAGCAAGAGGCAGAGCAGAATAAATGGAGCTGTATCTGTTTGGAGCTGTGTAGTTCCCAGTTTTCATAACATTCCTTGTAATTTATTTTCTGTGAGATAGTTGCCCATTTCTCAGTTTCAACTGAACTGCTGGATGGACAAGTAGACAATGCAATTGCATAGAAAACAGAATGTGATCTCTGCCTTTCCTAGTGGCTGTGTAGCAAATTGTATTGACTTTTTTTTTCTCTCCACCTCTTTTCACTATAAAATCATAAAAGCAGAAAAATGTAGATCCTTTGGCAGGTTTCAAGAACACCACTTTCCCCAACTCCTTGCTATTTTAATTATTTTCTCTAATAATATTAACAGAAGTTTCATTTGACTTTTGAGTTTGATGAGCTTTTAAAACTGTGAGCTTCCTTGTCAAGATAGTTATCTTAGTTCTGTGATAGGATTATTTAACGGACAGTATTTTGTTGCGTATTTCCCTTGTATTACTGAAAGCTGTTTGATATCACCCCTTTCTGTGGCATTGCTCTTTTGAATGTTATGTTTTTAATTTAACCCAAGAAATGGGGTATTGAAGTGCTCAGTGAACTAACTTTCAGAAATTCACAAATAAATGGAAGCAAACACACAGTCCAACATTCAATAGCCAGGAACCTGTGTTCTTGCAATTACTGCAACATAGCCAGTTCCTTTTCACAACTCTCCTGACTTTGTTAAAGGATTATGTTTACGAGTTAAAGGTTTAACCTTGATTTTTGTCCCATTACCTTGCTGATCTTTTAAGCCAAGACAGCCCAAATCCTGTTTCTTACTTTTGCTCTCTGTATCCTATCTGATTCTCAAGACAGAAGTTTGAAATTGCAAAGCTTTAACAGCTTCTTTTATGCTTCCTACTCTGTACTAAAGTACAAGTACTAAACTTGTTGCTACGCTTATGAGATCTCTAAGTACAAATCTGTTTTCTATTATGCTCATCTCTGTGTTAATTTTTGGTCAAGTTGGCACTATGCCTCACAGACATGGTGAAAAGGACAGACGTCTCTTATCTTTCTTTGCTCAATCACAGGTCCTGTATTTGACTGATCCTTCAGTGCTTCACTGCGGTATGAGTTACTCCAGAAAGCAATGACAGGGTTTGCACAAGCTGACCAATATTTACAAGCCATCTATGCTTCATGAAGCGTGCTGAACCACTCTATGGTTTCTCATACGTGTAATGCTAGCTTCTGTAAACCGTTGCTGACAGCTGAGGTGAAGCTTGTGATTTCCAGTATTTTGCTACATCAGATGCTAGTCAATCTTTTCGTTCTCTTATGATGGGTGTTGTAAAGTCATCAGCCACTGTAGATGCCACCAGTGGAGAAAGACAACGGCACAATTAGTGGTATAGCTTTTACATGTGTATCTAATACCAGTCTGCTTGTGTCAAAAATTGCTTGTAGGATTTTCTTATGAGGGGCTTTTGAGCAGTGCTACAGGCCTTTAAAACCCCAGTCTAATCGTTGATAGTAGGATTGAAACAGTGCAAAAGCCCCGTGATTACATAGGACAACAAGGTTCATGACCACAGGAGGATGTGAGCTGACTTCTAGATCATTTTAACCATCAGTCAGAAAGCACTATAAAGCTTCAGTGGCTAGAAATGAGCATAGAATCACTGGTATTGACATCTATGCAAAAGGTAAAATAGATTGTAGAAAACAGGAGTTATGATCTGACCTGAAGGTCTTAAGGCATAAGAGAGCAATTGAAGAGCAGCTTCCAGACTTTTGTTATATAGGTAGAGAACTATTACAATATTTACCTGTAAGGCTGAAAAGAAGTGACTTCTCCTCCCAACTCTTAGGATGCTTGCTATTTTAATGTGCCTGATTCTGATTTTTCTTACCTAGTGCAGATATGCAAAAGAGGTGTCTACTGGAAATATTCTGCCTCCTTAGCAGTATTAAACTATCTTATATAAGAAGTACATGGGAATGCACATTCTGAATATTTTCCTGTATTATTACTATTTTGACAGTTCTCTTCCAGAAAGTAGTATCTGTTACTGTAATGAAAATATAAGCAGAAATGTCTACTTCCCCTCACCACCCCCCCACTCCCCCCGTAGTTTTTAATCTATTAGTAATGTTAGGGGCATCACCTTTTGTATCAATATGCAGTAAACAGAAGTAAGATTAATCACTTCTTAGAAACTTAGAAATCCTTAGGTTGAGACTTTTAAATGTTACAGTGCTATCAGCATTCTTTAAAGAACTGATTTGAAAGGCTGCCCAGAGCTTCCAAAAACCCAGCGTGGACTGGAGTATTCATGAATTAGTCTAGCAATTGGCAGTTTTAATACGCTGTTGTACATATTTGCAATAACACAATTATCAAGTCAGACCTTTAGACTGTAAGCTAGACTGTAGCCCATGTCCAACACGGGAAGAGGAAGAGTGATTCCCAGGAAGAAACAGTTACATTTCCAAACAAAAAATTCAATATTTGATGAGCTTTCTGACAAAGATTAAGTGTATTTTTAATACTATGCTAATGATTATAGCAGAGTAGGCTATATAATACATCAAAATGTAGCAGAATGGAAGTCCTGCAGGTTGGTATAATGAGAACTATTATTGTCACTTAGAAGATTGAACTGTTTCATTTAAGCAGTTCTGAATGCCAAAATGCTGAAAGTAAAATATCAGTAGTTGTTAACTGTAACGATTTTTAAATCAGGATCATTAAACAGAAGGATTACTGCAGGAGCTGGTGATGAAAGCTGTAGCAATAATGCATCCATTTAGCAGGCATTCAAGATGTAGCAAAGAACATGACTGTTAAAGTTAACAGTTCATGATTTAGAAAATTTTACTTCATTCTTAAGCTTTTTCCCATAAACCAAACAGATTTCAAGTAATGTTTTGTGTATGTTGCTGTTGAGACTGCAAGCAGTCTTTATTGGTGATGTGTGCTTAATATATCATGAAGGGGTGTAAACTACTACACAGAGGGAAGGAAATTATATATTCTCACAGGTCCACCTTTTTTCTGCAGTGAACTAAAAATGGAAAAAAAAAAAAAACCCAAAACAAACTCCCCAAACTCCGTCGTTGTGTTGCTCTAACTTTGTTATAAGTTTATGGAGTTGTCAAAATAAGACAATGTACATAAAGTTTATAGTTTTGTTGCCATTTGCATACTGCAAATACAGTATGCCATAGAGGCATACTGAGTTTTGCCTCTACTTGCTAAGACTTCAGGTATTAGACTGATGCTTAGAGAGTTGCTTTTCTAATTAAAGGAAAGTTCTGCTTTTGGGTGTCGTGCTTCTTGGACAGTTCCATGCCACGGACCATATAGTTCCAAATCACTCTGTGGGAGGAAAGTAGTAAAAAGAAGATGCAGCCTGCATAATCAATAACATAAAAGGCTGGTTTTAAAAGGATTGCATTCTACAAGGCTCTTGAGGTTATGCTGAGATTCCTTAACAAAATAATTTCTCCATCCTTTCTTCTTTCTCTTCCCTCTGCCTCTCATTTTTGAAATATTTATTTTTGGAAGAATATACAGGAAATAGTCTAACGTACAGTGAAAGCATTACACTGTGTTCAGGACATTCATGCCTTCTAGTATGCTAGGACTTACGATATTTGAAGTAGGCATGAAAGTGCAATGGAAACATCATGTATTTTAGAAGCCTCCGTATAGGAAGCAAGATGTGATTTTAAGAGTCAGAATGAAAAAGAAAAGGGGGAGGCAAAAAGGCTGATAGTGGTGCAATAAGATAGTAAAAGATCCATAGCAGGTAATTAGGAATACCAAGACAAAATAGAAAGAATGAGTCAGAATGGGAAGTATGGCACATATTCTCAGGAGACTTAACAACCTGTCTCTAATTAAGAATTATTTTTGGCGTGTTATAGCAGCATCTAGGTGTTCCAGGACTCCATTGTACTACATGCCATAAGTAAGGAACAAAAATCTAGTTGTCATCTAGTTACATGGCCAGAAAACTTCCCTTGAACTGGTTAAAAAAAATCAAGGGAACCACCCAAGTTTGCTGTTGGCACTGTTACAACCTATAAAAAGGAAGATTTCCTATGAAGTAGTAGATTTTGAGCAATGCATACAGTGCACAGATACGAATCTTGTAAGGGTGAGGTAGAGTGGGTGGTTGGAGGTAAAAATTGCTGTCTTTAGGATTTACTTTTACTTACAATACTTTTATTTAATATAATTATACATAACATATGTAAATCAAATGTTGTTGAACGTACATAGACTCCACAAGCAAACAAGTGCATTTTCAAGTAAGGTTTCAACTTCCCTTCTTTTTCTAATTGAGAACATTTGTAGAGTTTTGAGCATATAAAGCATATAAAAGTCTGGAAAATGAAGTACAGGCACAGTCTGTACCATGTAATATGTTTCTTTTTTCATTAAAAGAATGAAGTCTTGTCAGTGTCATTTATAACTTTATTTAAGAATGTGCATCTGGTGCTTTTGAGAAGAATATGCAAATGATGGATTCTTTACAGGTTCAGTATTAAGTAAATACAGACTGCTACAGCGTCATCCTATTCGATGCTGCTGAAAGGAACTAATCAAATAATCTATAAATATCTTCAGTGTCCTTTTCACTCTGAGATACAAGTTACTTTCTGTGAAATTCATTTCCATATTGCGTGTGCTAAACTGAGTGAGTGACAACTCTCCTTTCAAATACATCGTATATGGTGGAGAAATACTTGCATTATAAATCTCGTCATTATCTAGCTAACAAATTTTGCATTATTATAATTTAACATGGGTATGAATTCATAAATAGTGAGTTGAGTGGCCTTCTGGTAAACCAGTTCTTGATCATGACAATGAAGTATTCTGCTTCTTATCCTAATGGACAACCTAGGATGAAGGCAGGTGAAAACCTGAAAAGTAGTCAGTCTGTATGGTTGACCCTGCTTCCCTTCCTGTAAATTTCTGGATCTATCTTCCTCTTTTGCAGAATGATATTCCTGGAATATCCATAGGCAAAAGTCCCAAGAACTAATATGGCTTAAAATACAACCGTCTTCAGCTCAGCAGGCAAACGAGGCAACTTCCTTTACTGTTTAGTTTCCTGCGGATATGTGTGTGTTAGAGAACAATGGATCTGATACTATCAGCTGACCAAAAGGTAGGGAAAAACGGGTCTATTTTTAACTACTGTGCTTTCTACCCTATATTCCTACATATTCTGAAAGTTTTCATTTGATTTTGATATCTGAGAAGGCACGTGAGTCTTTTAAGTCTTTCTTGACCAAACATTTTAGTACTTAACTACATTTTCTGTCATATACTTGTATTGACTTTTTTCATCAGTAAGAGCACCAATGGTACTCTTTCTTGTTTCCTATTTTCACAAAAGTTTTAGCACCAAAAGTCTGAGTCATCTGTTTCTTTTGTCAGATTTTTCTGAAACTGAGTAAAGCTTCAAGAACTGCTGTGTTTGGCAAAAGACATATTCACACATCATGTAAACCTCAGTATCTTAGAAAATCACATTTAAAAATTATTATAATGTGTCAGCTGTGGTTTGAGGCTGAGAACACAGATCTAATACATGACTGGAAAATTGAATGAACCAACCAATAAACAATTCTGAGCCGTTTTTCTCCTATTCTGTCCTGTTGGAAGGATAGCATCTTTGAACAATGCTGACTGAAACCTAACTCTAAAGTAACCTCAGGGGATGATCCACTTACTTGATAGTAGTAGTCACTGAACAGAACAGGGAAAATACATTCTTGCACTGATTTCCAGATCTTTAAATTCATTCACTTTGGATTCCCAGTAGCCACTGGATTATCTTATTCTGGATTATGGACATAAACCTACAAATTCATTCCTTTTACATTTGGGTTGCCAGTAACATTATTTTACTTTTCAGTCCAAGTTAAACCAGCTTGAACTGACTGCAAAAGATAATTTATTCCCATATCATGTATGTTCTAAACATTTGGATATATGACTCATTTTAAAAATCTGAAGAGAGAGTTCATTCTGTTCTAATTTAAGCCTATACATTTTACAAATTCTCTTTTACATCCCTGTTCTTTCATGAGAAAGTATCCTATTATAGAAGAAAACCTTAGGAATTATTAGAAAGATTAGACTTCAGAAATGTAAAGTTGACAACCAATCTATGGATAAAATTCTCTAAATGTTTAATAGTGTTATGCAGCATCTTATCGCTTATATTTTTGATAGTAGTGGGGCCTTTCCAATGATTTTCACTAGATATCTTCTGCAAATTTCACATCTTACCTCTTAAAGGCAGTTTATTGTCATTCAGGTGTAAGTTATGTGCCTGCTCAACTAAAACATGGTTGTAGTTTAATTCTAGCAGTGATGAATTGCTGGAGTGAATTCATGCAAACAGGGAAATTGAAATCAAATTCATCACACTAAGAAAACCATTCCTCCCCATGTAAATTAGTAGCTTTTCTGCTAAAATCAATTTGTTTTGGTAAATTATGCAAAAATTCTCAAAGGACTTAGGTAGATGATTTATTATACTCTTGGCTGTTTCATAATATTAGAAAATGAAATTTGTTCACACAATATTAGATGGCATAAGCTGAGAGCTTTAGCGACAATTTCTGTTTATTACAATTAATCTAGGTTGTCTATGGTGACAAAATTCCCACAGTACATAGGACATAATCTTTATGAGAGACGCTTTTTATTAAACTGTACACAAGTGTTCTTCTTTTGAATAGAACAGATCAGTTACTTCTGTATTGCAAGACCTTTCAATTGTTCTAATAATCTAATGAAATTCAGTATTTCCATAAAAACTGTTTGTTTTCTGAATTCTTGAAACATTAGAACTTAAAAGTCCCCTTAGAAAATAAACAGCTCCTCAGATCTTTTAAACAATGTAAGTTGTTTAAAATGTAAGCTATTTAAAATTACTTTAGGCATCCTGTTCAGAGTTCTAAAAGTCAGTTTTGTAGTTCATTTATGCCAAAAGAGTCCTGCAGCTGAAATCATCAGTGTTCATGTTAAATGCATGTTGCTGTCATTTGATGTGATCTAAACCCCTTGAAGAAATACAAAAATAGTGTGGTAGAGATACTGTGGGGTGGAAAGTAGGGGCTGGAGAATAGGATTCACTCAAGTAGTTAATGTCTAGGCAATAAAGCATACAGGCAAGGCAATACATTACAGACAATAAATATGCATTTATATTTGTTACTTCTTGATTATGAAGTGTTTGGCTTGGCAATATAAGTTATACGCATGTTTTCCTAAGAATTTTTTCTGTTGACCACCATGGGAATTAACCAGTTTTAGTAAGTACAGCAGGTTTGTCCTCTGTCAATTGCCTCTGCCCATTTTGCTACACAGGTTTTACTGTATTATGTGGCACCAAGCAGAAAAGCCATTAGCCGGAAGAGAGAAAGAGACAAATAGCATAGAACTCACTTTAACCAGAGTGTAGTTACAAAAGACAACAGAAAGGCACCTTTCTAAAACAAAATGCTGTTGCTTGCCATATTTCAAAGACCTATTGTGAAGAGAGATCTTTGTTACTTTTACCTAGTAAGTCATAATCCTAATGGATGATCACTTTTTATAGACGGAAGTGTAAAACAACTTTAAAAGTGCTAGCAGCTCCCCCTTTAATCATTTCTTTTTAGAAGATAAAATAATTTTTGATGTGAAATAAAATACATCATGCAAAATATTGTGAACTTGACTTTCATATCAGTTTTAAGCATCAGACTGATTGCCTGTGTTATCTCAGAGGTCTCTAAATATATTTATGCAAAGTCCAGTTAAATTAGTATTTTCAGACAAAATTTAAATATTTGTTTTAACCAACAGTATGAGTTTAAAAACTTAATCTTCTATCATAGAGCTATTTTACATTCACTAATTTGTTTCTAGGCATGTTGCTTATACCCTGAGTCAGTGAAATGTAGCAGCAGGTCTGAAGGGCAAGTGAAGCTTTGTGAATATTAATTACAATGTCAGTGGGCTAGCAAGAGCTCCAAACGCCCAAAGATAATGTTACATAGTACCAGGTGACAAAATGTGATGACCCTATAGGTGGCCACATTAATTGACAATTGAATCTGGCAGTTTACAGTGTGGTTTATAAGTGTATTCCTAAACCCTGAGCTTCAGGTACTTTATTATGTGAGGTTTAGGAGATCAGAAGTTTGTGACCATGATTTCTTTACTAATAGAAGGCAGGTCAATTTGCATTTTCTTTGTAAATTTTTATCTTTTTCTTTTTTTTTTTTTTTAGTTTAGTGTCCAGCTTCATATATGTCGTATGTTTTCAGGTACCCTCTCTGTCAGGAATCTTTCAAATCCATGAGTACAATGTATAAAACTAGACTAGGACAGAAATATGAACCATTCTGTATAGCATGAATAATTACTGGAAACCTTTATGTAACTATTATTATGGAAGTGATCCAGTCAGTTACCACATGACTTGCCCACTTTCTTTATATCTTCTTCTGTCCCAATGTGGAAGCACATTTTAGAGGCTCCTAGCACATAGCAAAATTTTAAATACTCTAATTCTGACAGCAACACTGTGGTATACTTGCCAAATAAACAGAGGCTTTTTGTTGACTTAAAAGGATTTTATATCAGCCCTCCTTTCTACGAATAGTGTTTTGCAAGCTCACAGAGTTTGTGTAGAGAGGTACTGACTAATTATGTACTCTAGTTCGAAATTTAGAAATGACTGTGTAGGGAAAACCATATGGAAAAAAACATTTGTCATTTATTTTTAATGATGGGATCTTTTCCATAAAATCAGAAAATGGCTGACAAAATATATAATCTGACTCCTTAAAAGGGATTGACTTTTTGACTTTTTTTTTCCTTGAGGTTTTTCTAAAAAGTCAGATTTTTTGTCCGTTGCATCTTTTCATTGGCTTATTTCTGCCAGGCTGTGGCTTAAGCATTTATAAAAGGTGCTCTATTGTAATGTCATCTTTCATTGTGTACCAATTTGGTCCATCTTGACAAAGGACATGTTTTTTTCTCTGAAGTCAAAAATCTGCTGTAGTGTGAAAGCCAAAGGCTTGTTATCATAGCTATCATTTTGCACAATGATATTAGAATCATAGAATCATATAATTATTTAGGTTGGAAAAGACCTTCAAGATCATCGAGTCCAACCATTAACCATGCCCACTAAATCATGTTCTGGAGTACCTTATCTATGTGCTTTTTTGAATACCTCCAGGGATGGTGACTCAACCACTTCCCTGGGCAGCCTATTCCAGTGTCTGACAACCCTCTCAGTAAAGAAATTTGTCCTAATATCTAACCTAAATCTCCCTTGCTGCAACGTGAGGCCATTTCCTCTCGTCCTATCTCCAGCCACCTGACAGAAGAGACCAGCACCCACCTCACTACAACCCCCCTTCAGGCAGTTGTAGAGAGCCATAAGGTCTCCCCTCAGCCTCCTTTTCTCCAGACTAAACAACCGCAGCTTCCCCAGCCGCTCCTCATAAGACTTGTGCTCCAGGCCCCCCACCAGCTTGGTTGCCCTTCTCTGGACACGCTCCAGCACCTCAATGTCTTTCCTGTAGTGAGGGGCCCAAAACCGAACACAGTACTCGAGGTGCAGCCTCAGCAGTGCCGAGTACAGGGGAACAATCACCTCCCTGCTCCTGCTGGCCACACTATTTCTGATACAGGCCAGGATGCCGTTGGCCTTCTTGGCCACCTGGGCACACTGCTGGCTCATATTCAGCCGGCGGTCAACCAGCACGCCCAGGTCCTTTTCCACCGGGCAGCTTTCCAGCCACTCTTCCCCAAGCCCGTAGCGCTGCATGGGGTTGCTGTGACCCAAGTGCAGGACCCGGCACTTGGCCTCGTTGAACTTCATACGACTGGCCTCAGCCCATCAATCCGGCCTGTCCAGATCTCTCTGTAGAGCCTTATATTGTTTATAAGAAACCCAAAACCTAGGGAAAACTGACTGAAGGAATATTTTTTCAATGGAATGTGATTTTTTTTTCCAGTTATAAAATCTGGGACTTGCTTTCTAAACAAGCAGGCAAACCCTACTGAATCCAGCTAGAAACTCTCTTAAAAAATCTTTAAACACTTCTTACATTGAAGTGATACTGAAAATACATTTTAAGGAGGAGAAAAGAGTTCAAGAAATATGGAGTTATTGTGGTGACACACAATATAAAAAATGTCCAAGGGGCATGGCAATGAGGTAATATTCTAAGTAAGCATGTGTCAAATGTAACTGAAATTGGCCAAGAAGGCTTGAATCATCATCAAGCATAAAGGCTTGCAGATTTTTTATGATGTTAGTAGCATAACTATTTCCATAAAGAAAAAAATATTTTTAATACACTCTGTGTAGATGCCATATATGTATGAGAGGGGCCATTGGGACCTTGATGTGAGCTTTTCACTGGTAGACACAGAATCATTCTTATGTGAAAGAAGTGTAGCTGCAACAGCGTAACAGTATGTTTAAGCATTCTTAACTAACTGAACACAGTGCCAAAGTAATCACAGCTTCCACTGTGGGTTGGAAGCAACGTGCAAAGCAGTTGGAATAAAGCAGGCAGAATGCATTGGTATCTGCTTGTAAAAGACTGTGCAATGGTATCTGTGATATCTCTGTTGCAGTTCTTGTCACAGTGGGAGAGTGAAATCCTGTGTTCTGAAGACTGATTTGCCATTAGTTAAATTATTTTTTTTGGTTCTAGACTTGTGAAATGAAACCTGAAAGCCATGTCCTTGACATCTTAAGCATACAAATCTTTTTGAACTTGGGAATTCCATAATTATGTCACGTATTCCCTTGCCTTTGGGACTCCTATTTTATTGTGGGTGGGGGGGAGGGGGAGCAGGGGAGAAAGAAAAAAGTCTAGCTATATTTCATTTTTATAAGAATATTACATGTGAGAACAAAAATGATAAGTACACAATATTGCTGGAAAGCTTTTTTCTATATTATATGGCTCCTACCATCAGATACCATGGTATCTGAGTTTTACGCAATCTGTTATACATTTATATGTAAAACTATTATCTTCAAGGCTTTGTGACATTGAATAGCTACGTGATTTACATAAGCCTTATGCCTTAAACAATAGATCATTCTTCTTCAGAAAAATTCAATCCTCTAATAAAAAGGGAACTATACAAATGTAATTAAAGCCACTTTTATGGCACAGTTTCTATTTTTTTACAATTCAGTTCGCATACTAGTAGTGTTCAATATCTTACTTGGAAAAAGTAACTCATCATTTATTGAAACAAGACTATTTTTCTTTAATTGGTTCGTTTAGATTAATAAAGTCAATTCTTTTGACTTAAAAGAACTTTCTTTTATAACTTTCAGGTAATGGATTGCCATGGCAATCTGGGGCGTCAGAAAACGTTTCTCCACAAGGCAGGAGGAAAGGGAGATGCAAAATAAGCAGTATCATGCTGCGGGTCATCCACAAGATGGCAATAGTGGGATAATTTCGTAAAAGTTCAAGCGTTTATGAAACTGTCCTCTTTGCTTCTGATACTTGTTTGGAAATTTAGTTCGTTGCTTTGTCGTCTTCTTGTTCCCAGAAATACAATACGATTATAAAATATAGAGCATAACTTTGCATTCAAACCTCACTGACCTCATTTAAACCTTTTTTTTTTTTTTTTTTTTTAAGCTGGTCATTGATACAGCAGAATTTCTGCTACACTAAATGCTGTGAATGACATTTATCTTGTTTCCCTCCATCCCAATTCTATTGTCCATGAAGGGACCGAACTGAAATATTTTGAGCATTTGTATTTGTCAAAGGTCTGTAAGAATGCTTGTTTGGAATTAAGCACTTGAATAAATGTCCTAGTTTTTAGTGGTGCTAAGCATCTCCCAGTACCTGTACACTTAAATGAGATCTGATTGGAAATAGGAGTTTCTCCAAAGATCTAAATTCTGAATTTGAAAGGGTATTTAATACCTCTCACCTGTAAAAATATGTCTGAGAGTTTGTTCCTGTATGCTGCTACATTTTGAGGCTTTTCAATTGCCTCAAAACCAAACCAGAACAAAAAAAGAAGATGAGGAACTGAACATTCCTTTAGCACTTGTTTCCTTAGAAATGCTCTCTAATTAAAATTCTTTGTCAAATTTAGTAACTAAGTGAATGAACAGAGATGGTAGTCCTTCCTTTCTGGACATGGATAGGGTTGGTAGATTGATGTTCCCAGGGTTAGATGCCCATCATGTGTAATGTGAAGCTAAATCACTCTGTGCTTTCTATAGACCAAACACTGCCTTTCAGCATCTTAACCCTCAGCAATCTCTGGACTGTCTCCATTTAACAAAATTAGATGGAGGGAAAAAACCTATTTCAACATGTTCACATATGAAGTTAGTAAAATGAAAATGCTTGAAAATAGCAGCTACCATAGTCAATAAATACCTTATGGTGTTAATGAATTGAATCATCCCTTGAAGTTGCCTTTCTCCACTGTCCATATAGGAAGCCTACAATGACTAGGTAAATTGGGTAGATGTCTTTAGTGAAGGGAGTCTCCACTAGGTGAAACAATTTCATTACACAAGACTGAAATCCTGTGTCTGAGTGCTTTCATGCAACAGAGTTTGGTTCTGGAGATTATATTTTTGCTTCTTTTTCTGACATGCAGAACGTGTACATGTGTTACACTTATTTGTGAATGTCCAACAAAACCGTTATCTTTTACACAATATGTTGAAATAGTAAAGGCAGATGAAGTATGTATCTCATACATTTTAAACCTATGGCTCATATTTCATAAAGTCTTCTTTTCTCCATACTAGGAAGGTGAAATATGGAGCTTAATATTTTTATTTTCTTTTAAGATCTTGCTGGTAGTGAACTTTTTGGGGATTTGCATAGAGAACAAAGCAGGTACCTTATTTATGTGGAAACAGAAGTTACAGACAAAATTAATATTTTATCTGAGCCCTTATTTCAGAGAATTTTATAAACACAAAGTGTCATTTAGATTTACACCTTTTTTTGAGGAAGCAAGCATATGATGTGAATAGTTACAGATGTGGATGAAGAGTTACACTTATATCAGCTGACTAAAAAAAAAAAAAAAAAAAGCTCATTCTTTTCCTCTTGCTCCTAGCCTGTTCAGTAATGGTCTAAAAGGTAATTGCCCAAATGATATTCCAGCAATGAATACCAAAATTTATCCATCTATCCACAAACTTTGAGTGAAAGTATTTATTGACCTACAATGTCAGTTTTGACAAATTATCTTTTGCATATATTTTGGTAAATCCAGCAATATTAAAAGGTACTCTGGTACAAAAGAAGATACAGAAATCTCAAGAGACATAGGTCTTATCTTTAATGAGAATTGCCAAAAGCTTATTAAAAAGTGTCCAAACAGGCAAAGTACCAAGACATGAGAAAACTGATCTCAGATGTGTACTACAAAAATACATTGTGCATTTTCATCCGTGTTTTTGTACATATTTTCACAGACTTTCCCCTGAGACTGAGAGAGGCCAAAGGAAAGAACTAAAAATGGGTTACCCATAGCATGCTCCATTTAAATCCTTAGTCTTTGTGGAGCTTCTGAAAGTAGTAATTTCCAAATCATGCTGCTTCCTGCTGCTTCCTGTTCAGTCCAGTCTTCTGTTGGACTGTTTTTTCATAATAGAAAATAATATGAGAACATGGGCACTACTTGCATGTTGTATTTTTTTTATTACTCTGGCTCGAGAGCAGGACAAGCACATCCGTTGACTGTGCAGATGTTTTGAATCTATAATGCCTTTTGGTACCACATGAGGGCAGAAACGATCCATCATTTTGCCTGAAAAAATAGAATGAGTGACAGTGATTAGCCTGCTTTGCTTGTTTTCTTCTGGTTATCTATAGCTCATTAGCACTGGTTAACTGTTTTCTTTCTCTTGATTTTCATTAGGTGAATTCAAAGGGGAGGGAGCAGGAGTTAAAATCTGATCTTATCAGACTAAGTCTCAAATCCTAGTTTTCTACAATTGAGAGCTCATTTCAAGTCTAGGGCATTCCCAAAGAATTATACCTTTGATTATAGATGTTTGTTAAAGCCAGACTCATATTTACATTGGTATCCTTGCTGAGTTGTACAATTTGTGGCTTCCATTTACTTAGTTTGTGTGATGATTTATTTTCTAAATTCATGTTATCTTACCTGTACCTTCTAAATTCATACTACCTTTCCTCATAAGCTGTTAACATGAATGGCTTTTGGGTTTTAGGTTTTTATTTAACCTCATGTCAGTTCAGAAACCTAGTCTAAACTAGTTATTTAAACTCCTATTCCCATTAAACTACTGTAGATAGTTAGCTTTAGCAATCTAGAAGTTAGGTGAGATGAATCCTAGGTGTGATCCTGCTAATGCATTTAGTAAAGAACAGTAATGTACATTACGGTTTAGAGGGACCGAGTCTTTAAATTAGGATGCAAATTTTAGGATTGCTAGTAAAATGCATATATTTTTATCTATATGTAAGTATACATTCTTAGATCTGCTGTCTTCTTTAATTGATGGAAGCCTTCAAAAATTATGTATCATTCCAATGCAATGTACAATTTTTTTTTCTTCTTGTATTTTTATCTTGGCAGAGAATATAGAAACAACAGACTCCCAGGTGAGTAAAGACAATTAACTATTAATCAAATCTCCAGTATATTCTAATTTGACACTAATTACTTTGTTATAATTCATTAATAAATATTTAATTTGGCCTTGAGCATGTACTGCTTGTTTGTTCCTGTAAAGACCTAGCATGAAATCATTCTTTCTTGTAACATTAGATCTACAACTGATTCAGCAGCAGGATTAGAATCTAAGGAGCACAGGTTGATGGAAAAGTTTCACTATGGCCTAACACTAACACAAACAACAGGTTTAAAGAACCTGAGGTGCTGGTAACTTTTCATTTGGCTTAGAATTTAAAAGTGCCTCTACTTCCTGTTATTGTCAAACAATAAGGATCATTGTATTTCCATGTACCCATCTCTTTAAAAGTATGCTATGTTTTGATCTCAGTTTGCCTGAGCGAAATATGAGGTTCCCCAAGAACTTCCTTTACAAAGTAACTAAGCGTGATTATTTTCATGTTTACATATAGATAACCCAAGAAATTCATTTAAAGTATGTCACTAATATTTGCTCTGCTACCTTCAGGCCTTTTGGTTCTGCTAGAGATTATAAGTACTTCTGAAACTGGGTGCATTGTTTGTCACATTTGATGTTTACAATTTAAGGAACTCACTACCACCACTCACTTCAGAGAATGCTTTTTTGGGGACTTACTGAATGTTACAGAGTATGTGACGTACATGGAAACACAATGACAGGTCTCTTGCTCCAATTAAACACCATTGTGTTAAAAAGGCTGGTTTTCTTCTGCAAAGGTGCCAAATACTTTTGCTTGTCAGTTAAAAGATCCCGAAGAGAGAGAAGGAAATGAAAACTCTGGTGTCTTTGGAGTATGAAAAGGGAAAGTAGTGAGGGATTGTTCTTGCCCACTGACACCTTAATTTTGCATGTTTCAAAGCAATTCCATGAAATGTTTTCAGCTGCGCTGTTTTTAATTTTTTTCTTTTCTTAGAAGATGCATGAATATAGTATATAGCTATACGTGTATGTGCAATATGTATTTGTAATATATGTTACAGATTATACATGTGTATGTGTTTTATTCTTATACCCTAAAAAAAGACATCATTTTTTAAAGTCACTGTTCTCAAGTAGTATGGGGAAATATTTGAACCTGTTTCCATGTCTGTTTTACTTTTTACCTACACTGAAACAGGGTAAAAGTTTCCATAAAATGTAGAAAGAACTAAATAGTCAGCAGATACACTAAAAAACAGAAGATGTCGTAAGTTTCGCAGTGTCATAAAACCTTCACTTTTAGAACAGCTTTAACAGCTGGGTAGTAATCAATCTGAATTTATAAGACATTAGTTTGGGACTTACTCTGAAATGTACATAGACACCCCTGAAAAGGCTTGAAATTTGAACTCAACTTGTTGGACTGAATGTGGGTTTCTTAATCTGAATGTTGTCTTTATCTAGAAAACTTCCATTGAATTTAAAAATAGTAGAAGCTTGTAGTTAAAGTTTGTCAACATTCATTATTGCTGTTAAATACATAAAGTTTATTGTATAGAATACTTGCATACAATTGCTATTGCAAATTTTCAGCATTCAGGACTTCTTTATAGAATGATCTAGGAAAATATTTTGAAGGATAGAGTCACAGAATGGCAGTGTCTACAGACAGTTTAAATTTTATCTTAAACTGATTGATTGTTTCTATGTAGATTTTATCAGATATATATATGTCAAGAAAAATGCTCCCTATTCAGATTGTTTCTGCTCATGAGTAGAAGTATCTGAATGAACTAATGCTAGGAGGCAAAGAAAGCAATGGAAGAAATTTTGTTTTGTGCATGCGAATTTGGAAGACTGACAACTTTTAATCCTAAGCAATCAGTGCAAGGACTGACAATGTCTGTAAAGTTGTGCAGACAGGTTGGACAGGAAAGTTTGCATGGGTAGTTGCTCAAATACTACTTTCTGTAGCAATTGACACCTGGAAGCTTTTATTATGGCCTTTCTTATAAAGTTCCTATTTCTTAATATCAGAATAACCAATCCAGGTGGGAACAAGCATTTCTAAATAAGAGAACAAGGCTGCATTGCTGTCATCTAAATACTTTTACAGATGTGAGTTATGATACAATCTGTGGTTATTTCTTGCCAGAAGAGTTGTTTTACCTGATACAGTGATGAGTACTGATATAGGTATATGCTCAGTTGTAATCAGCCAGTGGAGATTTCTGCTCTTTTGGAGCCCTCACACCATTTTCTTTTTTGAGCAGAGAGATGTAATTTGATTCCCACAGTATCACCACCACTCACATGCAGGTAGACTAGCAGCCATGAATAGGGGTGATGAAAAATGTACAGGAGAGGTAAAAATGGACAGTAGTAATCTAGAAATGCAGGAAGCTCTGCATATGATTTCATCTCATAGACCTGTATCGGTTGGTGGCATTTCTGATGAATGTTCCTAACCCTTAAAATCAGAAGACTGTCCTGTACAAGTTCTTTAACTGGCACACGTTTTGCCTGGATATTGAATATCATTCTAAATGGCCATCCAAATATATCTGAATTTTCAGAATGGCTATTTTTGTCCTGTATTTATGGTTATGGACTGCCTTTTAACTCCTAGTGCCCTTGATATTAATAGCATATGTATGCATAGATTAAAGACAGATATTCCTTTTTTTTCTCTCTTCCCTACTGCTAACATCTGAAAGCCTGATTCACCTCCTCTCTATCTAATGATTAGATATTAAAATCAGATAAGCTCACTAAGCTTTCATACTGACTTGAAAGGAATAAAAGAAGTGAATTCAATAATATCGGGCTTTAAACTGAATTCCTTTGAGGATTAATTTTTTCACCTATTCTGTAATATGGAGGTGGGGTGGAGTTCCTATAATTACTGAAGCTGTAACTGGAATAGTTTTCTAATCTAACACATTGAATATAATCCCTGCTGGTTTTCACTAGTGGTAGGTACAAGAAAAATCTGGAAATAATGACTTAACCAAACAACTTGGATTATGTATCTGTTCCTGAACAGTGCTGTTACTTTAAGTAGTCACATACAAAAATGTTCACTCTTTTCCCAGAGTCCCAAGTGCAACCATTTGAACCCTACCTCCTATGCCCTGCTATGTGTGTGTTTAAAAAAAAAAAAAAAAAGGCCAAAATGAGAAGTATAAATAGATGAATGAGCAAAAAGCATTCTTATAATCTATGTTCTATGCCCTTCTCTCAAGGGAGGAGAAATTACTCTTGTACAGAGATGCAAGGATTAAATTGAAGCTTATTGGTTCTGTGTGAGGCAGTTTGACATTAGTGGTTAATTGACATCCTATATCCAATATCCAATTCTGTGTTATTTGTCCTATTTCCTTTTATCCTAGCTATAGGATCAATAGCAATAGTCAAATTTAAATAGCACAAGGTCCATGTATACTACTGTAGTTGATCAAAGCTTTGTATAAACAGGGCAGAAGGAGCCTCATTCCACTGTGCTGCCCTACCAGGTGGAAATAAATCACCTGGTAGTATAATTATAGCTTAGGTTGAAAGGGATCTGTGAAGGTCATTTGATCTGACACTCTGCTCAGAACAGGTTGAGTAGCACATTCTAATACTTCCTAGAGGGTTTATAAAGAAAGGAAAACTTTAAAAATTCCTTATTGAGAGGGTTTGTGTAAAAAGTTTGAGGCAGACTTGAGAATTTCTTTCCTGTAACTCATTATTTCACAACAAATGCATGAAAGAGTTGCTTTATAAATAAAGCTTCAATTCAATGACATCGAGGAAACCAGTGAAGGGTGTTGCATATGTACGCTAATTGCCATATTAGGAGATGATCTCTGCTGCTTCTATTTGTCTGTGGGGAGGCAAATCTTGCATTTTGATATTGCTGCAGTTTCAATGGGAGGATTTTGGGGGGTATTTTTTGGACAGCAGTTAGAATAGATACACAGGATATACACAGTGATTAAGGGGATTTAAAACGTACTGGGCTACTCTGTTTATTTTGAAAGTTGGCACATATTCCCACGACGGCTTATCCATAACAAATCAAAATTAATTGATTTTCAAACACTGCCAGTGCAAAAGTTTTCCACAGAAGTCAGTGCAGATTGTTTGATAAAAATTGTTTGTCTGAAATATGATTTCTTAGTTTTCTATAGCAATACTTCACACTGAATTACTGTAATGTCATTCTGGCTTCTCAGAATAAGGCAGGTTTTCCTTTCCTTTGTGGTAGAAGGAGTAAATCAGAGATGCACAAAGTTTGGTGAAGACATGGCCCAGAGTGTCCTTGTAGTCTTGTGTAATAGTTTTCTGAAACTTTTCAGGGTTTGAGGTTTTGGGTTTTGGGTTTTTTTTTCTGTACCTGTGGGGGAAGGAGAGAGCACTAGAAGACATTGCCTATATTTGAATAACTCTGAGAGAAGACTTACCCTTCAGATACCTCTGGTAGGGAAGGGCACCGATCCCAATTCCAGTCAGGAAAGGAGTGAGAGTTCTGCATTCAAATGGATTGAATGAATATCACATGGCAGCTTGTACTGTAAGAAGCTGAAGCCACTGCTACAAAATACTGGAAGTAGGTAAGTCAGTGGATAAGCAGTGCCTTACTACAACATACTGAAAACAATTCACTTGGGAAAAGGTAGAGCGTGCTTAATATCACCTTTAAATAATTGTTTTAGTATCTGATGTCTAGAATTAAAAATACAAATGTAATAATCCCACATTTGCTTATCAAAACATCTGTCATGTATTGGAAAACAGGCAGTGAAAAACAGCTTGAAAAGACTGGAGAAAATGTCATGTAGAATATGCGACCCCACAAGAGCAGAACTACATGCAACATGCAATATTTTAGGCTAAGGTTTAAAAAAAGTATTAATAGGTGCCTAAAGCTGGAAATCTAGCTTTGTATTCAAGCTCTGAATTGGGTGAGTTTTCCCATCAACATCCTGACTGAATTCAGTGAGGGCTAGTTATCTCTTAAGGCCAAATAACTGAGTTTGGGATTTACCTCTAGACTGCAGAGGCTTTTTTTTTGAAGTGTTGACTTTAGGGTCTACATACAAGTATTATAGATTTGTATCAAAGGATACGAAAACTTCTTTTTATTTTTCAATTATGTAGGAAAATATATACATATACCCTACAATTCTGGGTTTCAGTCTGTACTGTAGTCTAGTTTAAGCAGTGCTTTCCTGAAATGTTGGGCCTCCAGGACAGAAAGAGGGGTTATTATCTGTATTTTATCTGTACTGTATTTTTATGTGAACTGTGAAAGTGATTTAAATGACCTTCTGATGTGGTGAAAATGACCTCAGAGACATTCAGACATGAAAGTGAGAGGTTTCCAGAAGCAGTCTCCAGGTAGCTAGCCAGTCAGAGGGCCGGCCAGTCAGATGGTGAGTGAGAGAGATACTTAGATGGTCTTCCAGGCATGGAAAATGTACCACGCAGATGCAGAGGTGAGTTCAGTCTTCCCAAATACTGGTATAGGAAAGAGCATTTTATTATGCTATTTTATGATAAAGTATAGTCATAAGCTCATCTTTGGGAATGCTAACTGAAGCCATTGACCTACCTACCTTTAAATACTGTTTCTTCATTTACCTACCAATTTAGTTCAGAGATCATTCTCATCTTGCCAGTATACCCTAAACATATTTACTATAGCTGACATAGTATGTACTTGGAGCCAGGCTGTCTGCTCTGCTAATGGCTGTAGGAATCCCTTCAAACAATTTGCTTTTGGGCTACGTTCTGTGTTTGAGTCATGACTTCTGAGTCAGCATGGACCTCATCAGCAAGTAGAATAAATCGGTGAGGATCACTATTGAAACTTTGCAGAGGGGTTACACTGCTGAGCGAGGGAATCGGTCATCTAGACGGTCTTGTGCATCCAGCAGAGCAGTACTTCTTGCAGAACAGGCACTGTTTTGCTACCAAATTGTAAATAAGCTTCAAGGCCAGTGTGTACTGGGCCAAACAGAAGCACTAAACTGTTAACCCAAACACAAGCCATAGAATTAGCAGCAAAATGGAAGACCAAGCACGAGCAATAGAAGTGTATTTTCCTTCAGTGATAACAAAATGCTTGCATATGTGTTGAATATGACCGTGATCAGTTCTGCCTCCCCTATTCTGAAGTGTGGTGTCAACACTAGTGCTTTTGTTGCAGATTTATGTACACAAACAAAATACAATTATTGTTTATGCTATTAGTTATGAGCAGTTTTCTTAGGTACCTTCACAGTTACAGATGCAGTGAAATTTTTCTAAGGAGTAGTTAACACTGAGGCTCTGACCACAGCTTTTTCAACTTGACTTGTTTGTATCTGGTTTGGGTCTGGTACATGTAACCCTGATGTAGCCCAATTTCTTTCCTTGTTTCTACTCTTGTCGTTTTCCTACACCCACACGTTCTACCAACTCTTCTGTCTGCATGCAAGCATTGCATCATCCACTTGCTCTGGACTCTGCATCACAGTTAAGTTCTTATCTGCTGCCCATTCACCCCTCTGCCACTCTGATATTTTTAGTCTTTCTTCCTCAATTCGTTACTCACCGCTCTTATAAGTGTAAGAGCACTGTGTTTTTGGGCCATTCAGGCAGATCTTAAGCAATGTTTAGGTCTCTTTCTAGGGAAACATTGATTACTCTGGAGTTTAGAAGGGGAATAGGTGCATCTGCAGTTAGATAGTTGAGAAGATAAGGTAAATTTAAAGCTCATTGTGGAAGTACTAGTGAATTTAGGCCCCTACCAAGGTTCAGTGGTGCTATAAACAAGGCTAACTGGATCAGGGACTGTGACTTTGGTAAATAGTATGTGCCTAAAATCCCGTTTAGGGAGTTTGCATCCTAACCTAATTTTCTGTCTCTTGCTCTTGCTTTGGGCATCACATATACATAATCTGCCATATTTTGGAAATATACCAGCTGCAGTCATTGTATTTACACCTGTAGGTATGTGTGCCTGATTTGGCAGGGGAGGATGGAGGAAGGGAAGACAGATTGCTGCATCCATTCCTAGCAAATAAACATATAGATTACTGAATATGGAGTCAATTTCCCCTGCCGATGCCCAGGTGACAAATTGCAACTCAAATGCCAGAGCTGAATAGAAGGGGATCCCTGTGTTTCATTTATTCCTCCTAATCAATTATGCAGCTCTCAGCTAGAAGAGAGATAGTTTTATCCCACCGCAGACTTTGCTCCAAATATTACTTTATTACCTGATTGTCAGACAAACATGCCAAGTAATAAATTGATTTTCACAGAAAACACAGTGGGTGAGACCAGTGTGTCAGCAGACAGGCTTTTGAAAGCCATATAACAAACACAAGCACAGATTGAGTTAGCGAGGTAGAATACTGTCCCTCTGACTTGCTATGAGACTAGGTAAAGAGGGGCAGGAAATGCCAGTCATTTTGATAAAGTGTTTTATTTAAGACATAAAAAGGTTGCTTTAAAATAACTGAATGTTAACAATAAGAATGGTTGGTTGAATCAACCCTCCTTATAAAAAATAAATATATATGTATTCATCAAAGCTCATATTTGTGCTTGTTCTTGACTTTGATAATGTGAACACGTTGAAATGGTTTTGGTTAATGAGCCAATTATATTCAGACCAGATCACAGTCATGCAGCATGTTGTACTTAGCTAAATTGCTATGTAAATAGCTAGTAGTTTTCTATGCATCTCATACTCCTGACAATATAGCAAAGAATCAGCATCACTTGTCAACCTGAATTCGTGATTTTTCTCTCCATTTCCTCCAACTTTTTTCCACCCCTAATGTAAAGTACTAATACTGAAATGCAGCCAAGTCTTCCACATCTGAATTTGGGATAATTTGCAAAAAGGACACCAAACAAAATACAGGAGTGTTAAAAAAAATAATAATTTATTTGAAAGAAATTAACTCTTTGTAGTAAAAACTTTCAGTGGAATTTATCTGGGGAACATGGAAAACATGGGCTCACTTGAAAGAGTTTTGAGCCAGAATGTTTGATCCAGCTGCTCAGGGGTACATGATGTGTTCCTAGGTTTACTTTCTGGGGTGATGCCATATGAGTGAAAACATGTCCCCTTGGCTAATTTTATGCTACTTACTCCACTGAATTTGAAATTATTGGCAGAAAATTCACCTGTGCTAAAGGTCATTTTCTTTTGTGTTTTCCTTTTTGTTTGAAAGAAAGCAAAGTGAACATATCTGATGAAGTATTCATATTCCATTAAAGAATAGAACCAATAGAAGGATTTGAAATAATCAAATTCAAACATATTATGCTTGATGAAATGTATGTCTGAATATTTAGTCCTTCAAATATTTCATTCTACATCCTTGTCAAACAGCTTAAAGCATTAGTTTATCAAAACAGCATTCTTAAATGGAATAAAAATAACTTACAAAATTAATTTACATTACTCTTTCCTTTATTAAATTTATTGTGAGATTTGTGGAATAAAACATATCCTAGGAAAAAAATAATTCCCCATAAAAGTAAAAAAAACCCCAGACATCATGTGAAAGATAATACAGAGACCTGACAGCATGGTTGTTTCTGCTTTCTCGGAAGAAAATCATAGAATAGTTTGGGTTGGAAGGGACCTTTAAAGGTCATCTAGTCCAACCCCTCTGCCGTGAGCAGGGACATCTTCAACTAGATCGGGTTGCTCAAAGCCCCATCCAGCCTGACCTTGAATGTTTCCAGGGTTGGGGCATCTACCACATCCCTGGGCAACCTGTTCCAGTGTTTCACCACTGTCATTGTAAAAAAATGTATTCTAACAAACTAGAACCAGTAGAAACAGTATCGGAAAAGTAACAGAAAGTCTCTTACTTCAGCTATATGATAAATAGGCAGTCTTGTATCATCTACAGTTTGTGAACTTTTTGGTTATTATATTAGACTCAAATGAAAAAGCAAAATAATTAAGTTACAGAAGAAGAAACATAGTATCAGTGAAATGTTTTTTAACACAACTAGATAAAACAGTTCCGCATCCACTAAACATTATTATTTTAGAGGGTATGCTGTCCCTTCTTTTCTCCATCCCTTGCTAGCCAAAACTTAGTAATCTGTTGGTTGTTTAGGAGGGAGAGATATTTGATTGAGAAAGAAGCAAGCCTATATTTTAATGGTTTCCTGTTTATTGATGAGTAAAATGCAAAATCTACTGTATTTAACCTAAGCTAAATTGTGGCTTAAGAATCTAACTAAGCTTTTTTCAAGGTCAGAGCTCCATTGCTTATTCAAGTTGTGTCCTTGGTTTTCTGCCCTTTCTCTCTAGCATTTCTTTTTCATTCCTGTCTCACTCAGATGCTTCTTGTCTTTCCATTTCTCTCACAGACATGCATCACTTCACAAATTAATAACTAATGAAGCCCCTATGCCTTCACATGCTTTGCATATGCCTTATTCTGGCTGGTGATGTATGCCTATTTTCTGTGAAGATTTCTTTAGTTTTAGCAATTGCCTTTGTAAAGCTGGATAATTATTTATAACAGTTATCCTGAATAAATAGCAGCTGTTTAAATTATCAAAAATGATAGGTATAACGCCATTCATACCAACGTATTTTGAAAGGTCTAGCTGTACCCTAATTATGATGATGATTCTGTTTAGATAATATTCTTTTTTCGCCAGTAGAATATATACATATTTTATTTTTTTAAAAAAATATGTATAACAGCAATGTCCAATACCTTGGTTGGTTTTCTTAGCTTTACCTTAAAGCAATTTTATATAAAGAAGGAAATTAAGTTTAAATCAATAATTAAAAACTAAGCCTAAACCCTACTTTGTTTTCATCTTTCTCAAAACAGTTTTCTGAAATATGCCCAAAACCGTGTTTCTGTTTCTTTTCATTTCACTTTCTGTGCAATGACCCTCTGCTGCAAAGTATCTTTTAAAAACATAATTATTTTCAGCATTAACAATCCAGAGTACTTAAGGCTGAATATGTAAATCTAAAGTGCTGCAAGCAATGCGGGTTTTTTAAGGATACTTAGAGAGCTGGGTGAGACAGATCCTTGGCTCTTAAAATATTACAATTTCAGTGGTGGTATCCAGTGATTTACACTACCTGAAGACCTTGTCCTGTGCCTTCAGGGCACGTTCAGTACTTCAAGACATTTTCATATGTAGTGATCTGCAAAGTGAGAATGAGCTGTTACTGTAACTGAAACTGTTATAAAGGGGCTCACAATGTAGGCAGAAAAAAATATTTGTTATCCGAGCAAATTTTTTTGCATCTGTCCTGTTCTTGAAGGATTTGGAGGAATCTTTGTATAAAAGTTCTTCATAAGGCTTCATAGAAATGTGTTCATGATCTAGTGTTGCTGCTTCACCATTGTAATGAATTCTAAAAGACAGTTCTTGAGCTTCCAAATAACCCTAATGCTAATTGAATCTGTAATTAATTTTATCTTTTTCCCCTGTAGTAGAGATGTAACTACCGTATTACACAGCAGTTGCCTTATAATTAATACTGTTTAAGCATACTCTATCAGGCACAAACTTTGGTCAGAAAAATGGGTTTCAAATGACTTTTTCCAAAAATGGGAAGTGTTGATTCTGGAAGAAGTTCTCTGCTGTTCACCATGGGAACTGTCTTTCAAGTGCTTGATATCACAGTATCTCTTAGCCCACATTTACTGGCTGGACCCTCTCAAGATGGTGTACGTACGGGAACGGTATGATGACTGTGATGTATTGTGGAGAGGAAGCATGACTAAAAAGCTCTAACCGTGGTCATACGGAAGCCAGGAGATAGGAGATATTGTGGCAGAACAGTTTTTTTGTTCCCTTTTGGCAAAACCCTATATTCAGACAATATTGCTCATTTCCCTAATAAAAATATGTAATGGAAGGTGATTTTTTTTTTGGTTGAGCACAAGAATACAAAACCTGTATTTTTTCACTGAAGACAGTTTTCTTGGAAAGTTCTATATTTATTGGGCACTGGAAATACATGATAACAATGTCAACTGGTCTAGTGGATACTTGTTTAACTGTGTCATGTTTGGCACTGAATTTGAAAATGATATACCTTTTGGTAGTGCCTGAGACTGTTAATTTAAAGTGTTATGCCATTTTAGAAGAAAATTAAGTTTTGTGAAAGAAGACCCAAAATGGAAATCACTTTTTTTTTTATCAAATGATTTAAGCTCAAAAATAAAGTCCATGCTACATGTAGCATAGCCACACCCCTATTATATGTGCTAAATATCTATGAAAGATATATTCAGGATCTGTGTATTGCACTGACAAGATGAAGGGATGAAGTACAGAGTCTGTTTTCCTACTATTTGTGTAACAAATTCCTGTGGACATGTGGATATGGAGATGCTTAATTATTTACAGTTCAAGTTAATTTTCGAACCAAAGCTCATTAATTTTTGTAATGCTAGAAACTCAATGTGTTGTTGTAGTGAAGACATTAAATTAAAATATCAGATTTTGGTAATTATATATTATTCTCATGAGACAGCTGGAGCGTAACTAAATATTGTTATTTACTTTGCAAAATCATAATTACACCTATTATAGTTTTGATCCTGAAACACGATTAGAGCAAATCTTTAACCACTGAAGGTCTAACAACAGGACTTTTTTTAGGAAGCTAGGAATAAACTAAAAATAGAAAACAAAATTAACTGCAAATTTCTCTTTTTAAGAAACATTAAGCACGTCATGTGAACTCCTGGAAAGGGACTATCAGAGTTAAAAACGGAGTATATTCTAACTAGCATTCAGTCAAAAGATTCCCTTGTAAATCTGCGTATGAATAACAGTGCTGCTCATAAAGGATATCTGATTGATCACATGGAAGTCTCAAGCTCTTGTTTTGTGTATGAAGCAGGTAAATCTTAAAGCTTCTCTTTTCAAAAGATGTTCCGTTTCAGAATATGGCACCTATCTGTGGTATTTTGGTATTATACAGAAACCATAATTCTTGTTCTATAGGAAATTCTGAAACTGGGTAAAAAGGAATATACATATGTGACTGAAGTAAAATTGGCATAGTTCTGAAAAAAAAAATCTAATTAAAGACTTTTGTTAAAAAGCTTTTAAAGAAAGACATTATTGTAAATTCCGTGCTATTTAAATGAGTAAGTAATAGCAATATGCAAGAGGACTCATCACTCAAAGAGTAAGGAGCCCACTGTTAACTCCTGTGGATAAACAAGAAAAAAAATGCAGATCTGTTCCGTTTTCCTGAGAAAAGGTGGAGTAAGAGGGAATGTTTTTTGTTAACCTGTGGAGAGTAAGAGAAGCTAACTGGATTAGCCAGGCCGCATTTACATGTCACATATGAGACAGATGGGAAGTATGTGTTTAGAAATGCAGTATTATAGTAAGATTAAATTTATTCCTGTCTGTGCATCTCTGAATGAGAGACTTCAGACTGAACAATGACCAAAGCCAAACCTGCAACTTTCAGTTATAGAAAAATGTGAAACTCGTAGGTGAAAGCAGAAGAAAGGAAAGACTCATACAATAGGATTTTCTTCTTTGTCATAGTGACTCAAGTGATTTCTTCCTGAGAAGGATCAGCTGTGAAGGGTAGTTTGACAATACATAAAGATATGGTGGCAAAGAACAGCAGAGATATAGAGGTATAGTGGTGAGGAAGGATAGTGGTGGTGACTGGTGTGTTGCTTGGTTGTGGCAATCCACACCAGAAATGTGTGGGCCCTCCCAGGGTAGCCCTGAAGTTGCAGCCATTCAGGCTGGCCTTGGCTTGGGAGACCTCAGTAGAGCTGATGGGATGACCTGCACCTCATGGGAACTTCTCTATGCTTTATGGTAAATTATAAATGAGTTGTAACTGGGGAAGGGCTGGAATATTAGCTCACTGCTAGTGTACGGTGCATTCACAGCTCTAAGTGGAGGTGCATGTGGTGAGAGAGTAGTTCTGCCTATTGCTAATTGTTCAAACTGCTTTAAGTATATGTCTTCTTATCTTTCCCTGTTCCACCCAATTACATCCTGTTTAAGCCCATTTAATTTACCGCTTGGAAGTGAAGAAGCATTGCTCATTCTTGCATAACTTTCACTAGGTCTTCTGGGTGGGTACTTGAGATGTTACTGTTAAATTTCGTCAGTTACCTCTGGGAAGAACTCTAGTTACTGCTGAATGTGGGCTGCGAAAAGGATTACGTGTTACATTATGCCCTTCTATGATCTCTTTCACTGAAAGGAAACAAAGCAAATTACATTTACTGAAATGTCAAAATCTGCCATGTGATCACACTATTATAATCTTGGCTGGATGAGGAAGCTGTGTTTCTGGGTACTGAATTATTTAGACTTGCATAAATGTGTTTCAGGGCATGGTGTGATCTTACTCTTCCATGTTTTCAGCTTTTTCTTGAGAATCATGTGAAGAACTGGTACACAAACAACTGACAATGACCAGTCCATCAGCTTGAACGGGCTAGGATAGTTCTACTGCTATTCAGTTCTTAATGCCTGCAAATGGGATACACGTAGTTATATCCTGTATCTCAGTTGTATGTTGAAGTGCCATATCTGTGTAAGCAAATGTGCGTGCGTTGATAAAGCGAGTTAGAGCTATGAGTGTAGAGCCATTAGTGCCTTCCATAGCTTGGCCTGTACTGGCACTTGCAGAAAAAGGCTTTGCAAGCGTGACTGTGTCACAGCACTTGCATTTTAGAGAAACAGGGTACAAGTAAGCTGTCCCTGCTGTGGGTTATAATTAATTTCTCTTTGACTTTCATGAAAGGAAAAAACACTTCCTTGTCATCTTAAAACTCTCTTCAAAGCTTGTTGGAGTCAAAGGGAGTTGCCAACAGGGTTGGTGTTATCAGTGCTCAGATCTGCAAGTAAAGGTGAATCTTCTGTGAAAGAGTTCAAATTCAAGCACACTGAATGTCAGAGAAATATGTAAAATCATGTAGGTTTTTTAGCTGGTAATTGTTTATTAAATTTCTTCCAGTCTAATGGAGATTGTCTGTATATTCTCTTGGTGGTCTATTATTACATTATCAGTTAAGTGTCTCTTACATATTAGTGTGTGAGTGGCACTTGTGGTAGTAATTACTTGTCGTTTCAAGGGCAATGTCACATGTGTTTAGTGTCTCTGTCTTTGGTGGCATTTTCATCCAGTAAAGTTAAATGGCTTTTTTTACTCAAGGGAGTAGCTAAAATCTCCATCTCTGTGGCTGAATTCTCTGGAGTCCTTAAATCAGAACAGTGACATGTACCAGTAAAACAATCTTAGGTGTGGTAAGTGGAATGACAAGAGAATTAAAACATATCAGCAAGGTAAAGAAACCTGTCTTAAAAGCCTCTGCCAGGCACTGTCTATGAAGAATTTAATCAATTTTGTGTTGAAAAGTCAAATGTGTATGTCAGAGCTTTCTGTAAGTTGGAAGCCAATTAGTCCTGTGTGGAATCTATTGACAGTCAATATCTTTTTATTATTATTATTATTATTTTGTTTTAGTACATTGCGGTATTATTTTTATTAAGGAAGAAATACTTCATGATAATATAGTCACTAAAACAACCTTTTGTTTTGACCTGTTCTGGTTGGAACGTTAAGTAACAGAAATCAATGGGGACACTGGATTTATACACTGTGCCTTACTCTACATGAATGGTGTTGTATGTGATTAATTCTTCACACTCTACATCTATCCTTGCATAATAACAGCAGCCATTGTGAATCTGAGACACTCTGCCTTCTCTAGGCAAAAAAGAGTTGTGCTGCTTGTCCAGTGTCTTCATCCAGCAGGCAGCTAGCAATGCCAGTAATACAAACAAATCTCTTGCCAGTTTTTTTAGCTTAATTTACAACTTTTAATTTGGACCTTTCGGGGCCTCTTTCTCTGGCTCAGCCCATTAAAGTCACTTAGAACCATTAACTGATTTTTCTTTTTTTTTTTTTTTTTTTTTTGTCTTCCAAGTACAAGCAAGATACATAAGATCATGTGTAACTTCAAGCAAGTGAAGTAACTAGTCCTAATGAGTCATTGATATGGGCTGGGAGGAAATGTTCAGTTTAGATCATTTTGCTGAAGAGTGTAGGTTCAAGTAAGATAAAATATTTCAACTAGCTCACGTAACCATTAATAGGTACCTTCAGGTTTTACAAAAACTTGCAATTTTAGAAATGAAATAGTATTTCTTGAAATAGTACTGCTTTTAAGAACTCAAAAGACAGAAATGTAGCCTCAATTCTTACTGTTAATTTTGAATTAGTGCAAAACACTGCCTTCTTGATAATTAAGTAATGCCTAATGATTTAAAAACTTGGTGATTTAGCTCTATCCTTGTGACTGGACCTTTTAAAGAAATAGTCATGTAATTGATGCAAAGAACCTGTGGACATACTTGAAGTTAGGTATAATCACAAGTGTGTTTCTTTATTATTCACTACATGGAAAAATGAGTAAGAACTGTGTAGTACTGGAACCCTCGATATGAGTACTTCATCTGTGGATGATTTTACTTAACGCTGGTTACAATGTAAGCTTATGTTTGGTTAAGCTGATTTTGCTTGAAGAAATTTCTATCTCTTTAAGCAAAAACCCACAAACCATTAAACGTATTCAAGATTATCACAGCATACAATTTGCCAAATAACTGCAATATGCAGGTTAACAAGAATGGTATGTGCTGTACACAGC
The DNA here is from genome assembly GCF_900496995.4 of Aquila chrysaetos chrysaetos. Classification (NCBI taxonomy): domain Eukaryota; kingdom Metazoa; phylum Chordata; class Aves; order Accipitriformes; family Accipitridae; genus Aquila; species Aquila chrysaetos. Next base: position 9,163,095 of record NC_044012.1, read on the forward strand.
CCTTGACTGAACTTACAAAATCTAAGGTCAGCTTTTAAGTTTTGCTTTTTTTGCAGGAAGAACCTTGCAAAACTAAATCCACTGAAGTAGAATCTATGTTACAGTATGCACCTCTCCCACCCACTTAACTGTGATGAAAGTTGATATTACAAATGGACATAAAAAGTTCAAGAACATGAAAATGTGCAATTTGTAACAACCAAAATTTGACCTATGCTCTATAACTGTAACAGATTGATTCTTCTGCTAGACTGCAACAAACACATCAGGAGAACAGGTTTTTATGCAAAGCTCTTCCAAAGTGCTACTGTATATCTTCAAACGAGAGATTATGGTACCTCAGATTTTGCAACAGCTTCAAATAGTTTGGTTATAGTACCTAAACTATTAGCAAAGTTACACACAGTCTGATACCCCTTACTTTAGAGGAACGTTATTATTGATATTAAAGTGTGAATAGTTTCTTCCCTCTAATGATCAGTATTCACCACTATGTGAACTGCAAAATTGCTACGATTGTTTAAAGCACTAGTATCTTGAAACAGGACTTATAACAGAAAGCAAGCATCCAGCTGCCCTAAGCTGCTCAACAAACTCCACAGAGCAAATGTCTTCACTCTGGAAAGAAAAACATTTAAAATAAATTATAACAAATGCACCTTTCTGTAAAATTTACCCTGTCCAGCTGTAGGGCTTTCTATATCATTAGTTATAATATCATAAATGACATGTTAAGACAGGAGAAGAAGTAGGAGAACTTCCCTCAGTGTTAGTAAAATAATCTCACACGTTAAAACAAAAACCTCAAACAAACCTGTCTTATTTTAAAGATTTAAGGTGGCTATGAAAAATGCTTGGCCTCTCCATGAACTCCTGAAGTTATGATGACAAACCTCTAGTAGTCAAAATAAGATTTTCCCATATGACTCTCCTTTTAGGCATCTCCATGACTGTAAAGGAATTAAAAGCATCTTTCGGTGCTATGTTCCCTCTGAGATGCATCACTGATGTCAGAGGGCAAAGGGAAGGATAAATGTGCATTCTGTAGTTCATCTGTCTCAGAGCCTTGTGATGTGCAGGCATAAATTACTGTATATCTGCTGGGTGCAGCTTGCATGGTCTAATGCCTTTTAGGTGAAGGCAGAACCACATGTGCTTTTCTGTAAGGCTGAACTGTTGCAGTACTCTTGTCACTGTCAGTGTTCATCTGCGATCATTTCCTCAGGTACTGACACTTGGTATTTTCCACATCTTTGCTCTTCTCAGTGGAATTTATTAGTGTAGGCCATCTTACAGACATGGACACTAACTGTGTTCATGATCGTACATTGATTTGAGAGGACAGTACAAAGGAAGCTTCATATTTGTCAGCTGGTTCTTGCATACTGTCTCTTTGTCATATCTTATGCTTCTTTCTCACCTTCGTCAGTCTGTAGTTTTATGGGACAAGATCCCACTTCTTCTGTGCACGCTTCACCTGTAATTCAAAGGGTACAGATCTGATAAATTTAATGCTGTGGTGTATCAGTGGAGTAGGGATTATTTCTTACAGGTTTCAGTGTTATTTCATAGCATATTAGTAAGGAAAGGATTCTGTCACTTGTTTGCAAGCAAACTAGACTTACAGAATAAACAGATTTGAGTCCGCATTACAAAACCAGCATTTTGTACTTTGTTAGGAAGTTTGGATTTTTGTATTATTGCTCAGCATATTTCTTAAGTTCATAACTTAAATATTGTCTTGTTTACTTACAGGTACTTGCATTTATATTCCATTGGATAACCCTTATTGGCGATGGCTTTATATACAAATCAGTTCCAATGAATTTATCTAGAATCATGATGAAATTTGCGGTAAATGATAAAAGTTTAGTTGTACTTAATTTCAAGTGGTGAATTATCTGATTATGATCTATCTATTCATTAAACAAGGTAGAGGTTTATTTTTTTCATCTTTTTTCATAGCATTTCTGCAGAACATAAAGCATCAGTTTTGTTGTGGCGTTTTTTCAGACCAGAGCAAGTATGGTATTTCCTTTACAACTTTCTTGGGATTAAAATAGACAAGGTTCATAGGTTCTTGCCTGGAAAATACCCAGGAGACTTCAAAAAGCAGATTTTCTTGCTATGCAGGTAGAAAATTAAGTCCTTAGATCAGTTTCTTTGAGCACATAAGCTTTTCACAATTGCTTTTCTATGACTGTCAAACATACTAATGCCAATTTAATTGCATAATGTGAGTAATCAGCGGTTCTAGAAAACCTTCCCCTAGCCCCATGTACCTTTTATTTGCTGTTAAAATGAGTTTATTGCTGGTTTATTTTTCACTGCCTATCAAACAGATGTTGCTCACTCTCTGAGGGATTTTTCAGCTTTTCCCAGTCACTCTGGCTTGGTGACTTGCCAGATGTTTAGTTTCTCTACTGCATTTCAATAAAAATACTGGAGATATGGAAGAGCTTGCAGAAGTAACAGGAACACAGATAAGTGTTCTTGCTGAGAAGATGCGTCAAAGAGGAAAACATGAAGAAACCTTGAGAAGAGCATAATGCATTCATAAATGTCTACTGCATACAGATGCACATTTCCATTGTTGTCGTTCACTAGGCCTGCATGATATGATCTCAGTTGTGTCATACTCTAAGCTCACTTCTCTCACGGTTAGGAACACAGGTCAGATGTTTTTCAAACTGAATTAATAACTCAAAACAAACAATCATAAGTTGGACCAATCATACATTCATTAGTATTCAGCAATCAAAGTCATTCCCACTGGATGAAGAAGAACAGAGACAGAAGGAGAAAAAGGCAATCCATATGGAGGATATTAAAAACAAAATGTTTGTAAATATTAAAAGATCAAGTACCACTATCTCAATTTTAATGGCTTTTCCCAAACTTCCTGCCAGTTAGTCATAAAATAGTAATTGCTGTTTTGTTAAGGAATCTTACTGATAAGAAACAAAAGGGGAAAAAATAACCTGACAAAACCTCTTAGTTAACACTTTAGCTATTAGTTATGATAGGTGAATAGCTTAAAATGAACTGTACCAAGACTTTCTGAAATGCCTTTGCTGTTATAATCCTGCTGTGGTCTTAAATTGAATACAGAGGCAGCCACAACCTCCCCAGCCCAGCAAAACCAAACTCATCAAAAATACTAAAACTAAGTTGTTGCAAGTTTTTTCTTTTTTCCCCCCTAATGTAGCCTTCGAAGTTAGCTGAATAAAATTTTTAGGAAGAGGAAGTTTGAAACAGAAATGCTAATGGACAGCACTGGTCTGTCCACGTGTGCTGAGTGATTGGACAGTAAGAAAGGCTGCTGCCTAATCTTGTGCCCTGCAAGCCTTAGTTAAGTGGCAAGGAAAGGTTTAGAAGAAAATTCATTGTGCTTTTGATTGGTTTTAATTCATTTTTGCACTTCCCAGAGGTGAATCTGAGGTGGGGACAAATTCAATCACTTCTGCTGGAAACAAGTTGTTTGGTAAATTAGGTGTTATAACCTGGTGACAAAATCAAAATTGGGCTGAATTGCAGGGTTCTGTTTTAATAAAGAACAGATGTAGGACAGTCACTTGAGAGAAGGAACTACAGACAAATTGACTACTCGGCTACTTGTGGACTGTGACTTTCAGCCAGCTTAATAAAAAATGAATAATGGAACTGACTGAAAAGTATTAGGAATTATCCATCTCTAATAAGACAATAATTCAAAATGATGGAGCAGTGGTATCCTGAAAATACTAATACCTGTGTTGAGTACATTAGGTCTGATCACTGTCAAACAGAGGAAAAAAAAGTCTAAGAAATCTTCTGCAAGTTAGATTTGACAGATTAATGAAAGATACTATAAGCTATGGATTTGTTTAATTTCTGGCAAAGGCATATATTATTGTTTGTTTTGAAGCTTTTTTTTAAAGTGAAGGAAAAAAATCACTGAGTCTGTTGCTTTTACAAATAATTATTTTGCTTTTCACTTCTGTCTGATAGAAATCACTCTATACTTTTTTTTTTTTGTAGGATATTTCATCAGTACGTAGACCATCTTTGTACCTGTCTGCTTTTAAAAAAACTCATGAAAGCTTGTAAATGTGAAAGATATTACTGAAGTCCTATATTACATATTAGTCAAACCCTTTTCTAGCAAGGTTCCAAGTGTTATGCGTGGGAAGGATTAGAACAGATACTGTAGTGCTTTGTTTTTATCAATTTCACCACCATCACCTTGCTTTATTACAAAACATTATTGTAATCAGTGTAATAAAGCTATTTTCCCTACTCTTTGGTGCGTCTAAAGATCGTCCAGAGAAAAGAAATTTGGATCTGAAAAGCAAATGGCACTATTCCATTTATAACCTTGCCAAACATACTTTTGTAGAGATTAGGCTGAATAAAACAAGTCTGTGACTCCTTCAAAATTCAAACCTAATCTCTTTAAGGCTTTGAATAACATTCCCTATATGTGGCAGGGGATAATGCCAAAGGCTCCACTCTGACCAACCTACATGCCATCAATTTAAATCAAATATCATAATTAAATTACAGATCAAAAATTATTACAGTGTTTTTTCAGACTTTTTTGTAAAGACTTTGTGGCAAATTGATATATTAAAGACCAAAGAAATCTCTGCATAGAGGATAAGAGAACTTCTGAAAATGTGATGGCATAAAAAATGGGCATGGTAGAAGTGTTTTGGACTGTTCTATGTACTTCTATAACATACTTCAGTCAACAATGAAACACCTATTTATGGATCTCCTAGGAAAGCATCAACTTCTGTTATGATGTAAATATTGCGTATACCTTGACAGAAGTGTCCAATATATGTGACAAAGGGCTGGGAGAATAAAACTGGAACGGAAATCCTGTTGAGAGCTCTGTGTGGGTGCTTGAACATTACATCTACGTAAAGACAGGGCAGGAGAAAGTGCTTCAATTTCATTTATCTCCCATATCCTTCATAATAGGGGTGACTCCTATATCCTGGCATATGCTTTAGGGATGGATTTCTGTCCTAAGCTTGCTCTTATTTCATCCATATGAGTTCTCAGATATCCTGGCAATTTGCAACTGAAATGACTTATAAGAGAACTTTTACAGACTTATCCATGTTTTAGGCCGTATTAGGGAGGGAGATAGACCTTCCTATTTGGTGTGTGCTATTCAGATCTCCTTAGCGTGCACGCTCTCAGTATTATAATAGCCCTCTATTCTTCATACTCGCTATCAAGAAAGCTCCTGCTAGAATTCAGCATCGAAAGAATAAGCCCTATAAGGGTACAGCTCCTGCTTACCATGTTTATGTTTTAGCATCTAGTAGAGATGTGCTGCAGATAGTACAGCTGTCTTACAGGCTTTCAAATTACCCGAAAAACTTGACAGTGTTTTAGAATAGTACATATTATTGTATTTGGCTTAGGTACAGAAATGCAGATGAGAAATGCCAAAGGTTATGTTTAAAAACATAAAAATGATCATTGTACATTAAAATACATGATATAGAAACAGCAAGTACCTTCAAATAGAATTTATTAAGCTCAGACCTTTGCCAAGGAAACATCTCTATTGTATTTTTTATTTTTCTTAGTATTTATTCAAATACACAAATTCCTGCTATTATTCTCTACCATATACGTTCCTGAACATATGAAATGCTGTTTGCCAAAATACAATTTTTAAATAAAGCCATGCACATGTATAAAGTAGTTTATGTCTAAAATGGTAGTCAGAAGATACTTGTATTAATTTTGGAGATCATGTAGCCCTGTCCAATTACCTGCCTAAACAACAAGGAGGTCAAGCCACTTGTCCCAGATCACCTACACAAAGTTTGAAAAAGAGCAAAGCTAGCAGTAGTTCTAGAACTTTAAATTGATTTGCAATCAATTTAAATTGCAATCAAAATTTGCAATCAATTTGAATTTGCAATCCATTTAAATAGAAGGTAAAAAAACATGTACAGAAACATTTGAAAGACTGAATGTGATGTCATGAGGGTGCATAAATATAACAAATTTGGCTCAACATATTCTACAAAAGGATAGATTCTTTCTCTCCAGATTTCTGTATCCCTCAGTAATACAGATTTCTTCATATCTAAGCCATCTGACTATTTCTAAGTTAAGCCAAATAATAAAATTAGACTTCTGCTAGGGAGAATCAGATTCCCTAATTGCAAATGTAAATGTTGCCAGATGTACTGCTCCCCTGTTCCAATTAATAAATCATTAGAAAACACAATTAATAAGGGCCTTTTTATCTAGTGGTTCAGACTGCTTCTAGGAGGAAGGAGACAGATGAAGAGAAGGTAGCTACAGTGTCAGCACCAGTGTGAATTTGGGGAGGTTTTTGTAGGGAACTGGGAAAGAAGGATTCAACTCTGTTGTGTTATCACATGCAGAAGTGGAAAAGTGAAATAAAGGGAATCAGATTAAAGACAGAGCAGGAAGACAGGGCAAGTGATTTCTATTTCTGTGATGAAAGTGGCATGTTGTATCTGAAGTGGGCCAGAAACTTCTTTTGATCACTGTTCTCTGCTCACAAGCTATGGGTCAGTCCTAAAGTCTATTTAAAATTCTCTACTAGTTGCAATGACTGTTTGTGACTGTTCAGCAACGTCCCACGTGTAACACCATAGAGACCTTGTTATGTAGCGCAAATGAAACTCTGAAATTCTTTAACATAAACTGTCAGCATTATATGTAAGAGTAATATACAAGTGACAGTTGCTTTCTTAACACCTTTAAAAATCTTACATTATTCTGAGTTTTTTCTCTGGTAGTGTTAATGCTTTCTCCCTGAAGTTTTCAGAATTAATGAGTTTAAATCTCAAAATATCAAGAAACTGTGTGGAAGAAAACATTGATCAAAATCTGTAATATATCAAAATAGAGAATTTTTTAAATCATCAAGAAATAGTTAGAATTGCACATGTATCGTGAGCGTCCTCCATTCTACTGACCATGTTCACATCATTCCCCTTCCCCTCAAGTCCTAATAACTGGCAATGTTTTGCTCCCATTAGCTTCTTTTGGCACAATATGAGCTGCAATTTTAATAGACTTGGGGAGAGCCAAACTCTGTTGCTTTTGAAGAAATACATTCTGAGATTTGTAACTTCCCTGTAGAAATGGTACAGGTACCAAGCCGAGTAGGAAAAGAACTAGTTATCTGTACATTGCTTGTTCGCTGCATAAAGGACCAGCATCTCTATTGCTGCATAGTGGAAGTTGGGAGGGAGAGGAAAATACTTGTAAAAACTAAGGAAAGATGAGAGGTGATGGAGGGCTGGGGAAAATATGTAGATAGAGTGTGATCTTTTTCAGAAATCCAGCAGGAACCCGGGACATGGACAGAGAGGATTTAGGCCTCCCCCATGCTGTAACATCATCAGCAAATGGGCAGACAGCTGTTTTGTTTGTTTATTTCAAACTGGAAGAGGATGGCTATTTTAGTTGGATTGATGCCAAATACCAGTATTTAAGTCAGTTTGCTGGTCCTGAGGATATTCTCAGGAGATCTGTTGGGGGATTAAAACCAATCCATGGCAGCCATCCAGCAGTGGGATTAGATTAACTCCTCCTATTGCAGAAGCCCATATCACTCTCTTATCTTTGACTGAGAAAGACTGTTCTTACACCTTTTTTCTACAAAGTGTTCATGAGAATAATACATGCAATAGGAGAGGGAGAAAATAAGGATTGGCCTTAGTCCAGTATAACATAACTCATGGTGGTCTGCAGCTAAATGTTCGTTCATATTCTAAGAGAAAGGTGAACAAAGTAGTGAATTCTGTATCTGATCCAATGTTGGTTCTTATTTGAAAGTGGGGGCTGTGTCTGTTCATATTAGAGAATTCTGAAAAATACAAAAAGCACAATTGGAGGAGTAAACATGGCAGTTACTTCCCAAGTAATCAATATAGGCAGAACTGCCAGAGCAACATGATTGCATTTAACTGGGATAAAAATTGTTGCTTTTTATAATCCAGATTTTAAAAACATGAATGTTAGTGAATGCATTTAAAAAAAATAAAATCAGGAACAAGACCAATACGCAGATTTTTAAGGAAAGGTGGTGGTGAGAGTGAAAAAATACGATGTGGTGTTAGATGTATTTGTAGTTGCTAATGCACCCTAGATCTTTCATGGATATTAGCTTCTTCCTGGCCACCACCCTTGCCAAAACAAAAAATGAAAAAAAAGAGGAAAGAGGTAGAAAAGATTACAGGCCAGATCCTTAGTCAGCAGACGTGGAGTTCCAGTATGTCTTTCAAAAGCTTTAGCTCTATAAGGGGAGGAAAGCGTTGCAATGCATCCTGTAAGAACAAACTGGAAGTTCAGCATGTCGTTTCCCCCTAGCCTTGGGTGCTTCGAGGGTGCTCATCCAAGTGCTTCTTCCTTCTATCTTTTTCTTTCTGGAGCTATTCTTAACTCTGTTGCATCAGGTGGTATTACCCAGCAATGTTGGGAGAATGGGTTATTTCAGACAAACAGCAGTCAGCCTGCTGCCTGTGAGTGAAAATGAGCAAATGAAAGTTTAAGACTTTTATCCACAACTGAAGGAACAAAACCTGAAGAGAACTTTGCTTGTCACGCTGTGGCAATTAATAGTAAGTGTAAGATTTTTCTCCTAGTGTGATTCAGAAAATATTTCTGAATGTCTTTCAAACTGTGCAGACTGATGACCTCTAAATATCAATTCCGTGACTGGAAGATTTTAATTTTCTTAAATCCTTAACAAATGACAGAGGCATGCCATTATGCCTACCTGTCCTATTGCAAAAGCCAAACCATTAAAGTTCTCTGAAGCCACTGGTGCTAAACTGGTATCTTTGTTTTAATAAATAATCAAGCTAACACAAAAAAAGTGTAAGGAGTAGAAGCAGCTGATACTTGTCTTGTGCAACTGCATATCACAAAATGGGGGGGAGAGGGAAGAAGCAATATGAGAATGGAAGGAGACCAAAGAAATAAACCTGCAGCATTTCAAGGATGGGGGCAGCATCTGATTCGACCCTGCTATTCACAAGGAATATGGTCATTTAAGGTTCAGCTCCGTTTAAGTCCATGAACTCTCTTAAAGGGTGAGCGTGAGGCTCATTTTCAGCATAAGGAGAGGTATTTGAATCTCTACATTGGTAACTCAGGCTGGAGAAAGTTCTTAAAGTCTAGTAGTGGGAAGTAGCTACATCTAAGTATGGAAGAACTGGGCTCAGAAGTATCTTAAGTACAATTTAAGAGTAATTGGAGCAACTCCTGTTACAAAATGCTCTAATTTATAGACTGTGAGGTGCTAAAAATCATTAGTTAAAAAAAAAAAAGAAAAATTATCCAGTGTCAACCTAAGGCCTAGGTCCTCAAACTTAACAATGTAGCAAAAAAATGATCAAGGAAACAAGTCAAAACGATTTAAAAATAATTGCCGCTTCATCTTCACAGCAGTGCTGCACAGCCTGATTATGCTGTTGCCAGTGCTAGCTGGATGGGCTGAAGGTCATTCCAGCCATGTCTCAAGTTTCAACAAGTCATAGCAAGCTTAAGTGATGGGGAAGACAAAGCTCTTTAGGACTTCAGAGTTGTTGGAGACTGAAATAAAGAAAATATTCTGTAATTACACATAGCGAACCATTTTATAACAGCGTAGTAGTAAAGCTATGCAAGCTGCACCGCCTGCATCTCATGGCTCATTTCAAGGTGGATGACGTCACACTTCATTCCTGCGCTCTCACATTGAATTCTTTCTCTATTCATAAAAGAGGAAATTTTATGGCCCTGTCATGCAAAGATCCTCTGTGTCAGAGCAGAAAATCCCCCTTTTAACCTGAATGCCTATAATAGCCGCACTAGGCTTGACATGTGGTAGTTTTTGTGATTAATACCCTGTAAAGACATAAGCTACTGCAGTGTGTATTGTAGAACTCAGAAAAAAATACGGACAGAGTTATAGAAAGTCTAACCCATTTTTAAACTTTGAGACCTCACTCTTCCATTGTTATAATAAGCCCTGTATGAAATTTGGCATCAGCAGAAATTGTTCAGATGGATTATTTTCATTTGTCCAAAGCCATATTACATTTGTCCAAATGTTAAAGGCGGCCAGTGACTACAAATTCCCACAAAGCTTATTAAACACCTCTCAGTGCTAAACTTTGATGCCGGCAGTCTGAATATAAATAATGAAAAAAGTTGCTACATAAATGCTGAGGGGTAAAATCACTTGTTTTTTCTAGTCTTCTAGAAGCCACTTTACCATTTTCATCCAGCACTAGCCATCCCAAGTACCAATTCACTTGGAGCGAAAAGAGAGAGGCCAGTGGTATTCTGCTTAACTGAGGCTCTGTAAAAGCAATCAATAAACTTTCATCTCCTCCAGGAGGCCCACACATTTACATAATTGTACCTACTTTCTTTTCGGTATCTGATCTGCTCTCTTTTCCTAAAGGTTAAGATACAGGGCAGATGTCTATATGCTTGCTGCTGTTATTAGTGTGCTTTGGCCATCTCATTTCTCAGTGGCTTTTATTGTGCTCATCTGTTCAGGAAGACTAGGTTTTCCAAGGCTCATTTGCTGGTTAATTGCATTCTCAGATCCTCTAAGATGTCTGTAGCACCTGCTCTCCACTTCACAGACTCTTTTGATCTCTCCAGAAATATCCAACTTTGATTACGTGAAAATCTTTCCTAACTGTACTACGTGCCTAGAAAGCAAGTTAAAAACTGCCATTGTGACTATTGTGACCTATGTTAGGACTGAAAATATAATTCTGTAATATAAAAGCCTGAAATGAAAAGTGATCCTATTTGCTATTCTGTTTGTGTCCTTCACTGCTGGCTCCAGTTTTCCTTGCTTTACCAAACACTTAAGCAAAACATAGGATGTAGTGAAATGGTAGATTGCAGCGCTGCAGCATGCAATTCAATAGCTCTAAAAATGTACAGTATAGACCAAATTGTCACCTGCTGGCATGAATTTTCCACTTGCAAATATGCTGAAATGTTGTTTACCTGAAATATCTCAATTTGTTTCTATCAGTATGTATTTGCAAATATAAAATCAGTAGTTTCAGACCTAATTGTCTATTCTACTTGTACAGGTATCCTTTGGTAGGAACAAAGGTTTGGTTTGTATACCTTAAATAGATTGCAACCATTATTTCTCATTGATTTGACATGTTTCATAGTTGGTATGCTAGAGGAGAAGAAATGCGGAATACAACTCCCCTTTGTTACTGACTGATTACATGATTAAGTTATTTAATTGATTTCAGTATCAGTTTTCACATCTGCCTACCTACTTTATGGGGCTATTTTGGGGGCTGCTTGCTAAAATGTTTTGAATATGTACAGTACTGCCTTTTTTTTACAATGCATCGTGGAGTCAGCCTTGTGAATGGATTAGCCCACACCTCTTTCTGTTCATGTATAGCACTGCACATTTTTAGTTGGAATTTTTCATGAGTTTCTCTCCACAGGTGTTAGAAAAGTTTTAGCCAAAACAGCACAGCTGTTTCTGAGGCTTGGAAAAAAAGTTGTACCTCTTAAAATATTCTGATAATCTATGTGGTTAACATAGAATCAGTGTAGTCTAATTCCTCCAATAACTTGAACTCAAAATTTGGGAGGAGTTGGCCTTATGGAAAAATTAGACATAAGGGCATTAAATTCTAACATCATTACAGAAAGCATCATAGTATATATTCTCAAATAGAAGAAAGTAAGGCTACACAGCTAACGTTAATTCTAGCATTTCCTGGCTTCTAGGTCTTGACTTTGTAAGATTACCAGTCCCATGCCCGCATGTGAGTATGTGTAACTGTTGCCTTTCTGTGTTTACCACTAATGTTCTTGTAGTGGATATTCATGAAATTGCATTGTTCAGTCTCTGTCTCATACTGAATATACTACTGTACTGTATACTACTGTAATATAATTAGAAGTAGTGATGATGTGTTGGTGAAAATAGTAAGAAATCTTGAGTGAATTCACAAAAAGTCAGTACTGCAGGAGATTCAAAAGGCTGAAAGTGATCGCTTTCCTTTGATAAACGAAGGTCAAACTGCCTGTGCCACTATTAATGTAATGGCTGCTCTGTGTGATGACAAATACTCTTGCTGAGGTGCACACTCGTGAAGGTGTATTTACACTTGTGCTGCAATTGCTCCAGTAAAGAAAAAGCTTAGACATACGTCCTGGTACAACAACATAACACTGCTCCACCTCAGAATTCAAATGGAAACACTAATGATGCTGTCCACAAGGCTTGCAGAGTGCCCCCAAAATCACTAAGCATGAGAGGTTTATATCGAATGCTTTTGGGTTTTCTAGCCTTCTCAAAGTTGACAACTAATTTTGGGTACTTACTGATAATTTAAGGTCTGATGAACAAGCCCTTCAAGCTTATTTGCAAAAACCTTGCAAATTTACTGGGGCTCACGATGCAGAGCAAATTTAAAAAAAAAAAAAATCCCACCAGATGCCACTGAGGCACCAAGTGCCAGAAAATGTAAACTGGTCTGAGCCTGAAATTCATTAAGACTGCAGTGCCTCTGAGCCAGTGTGCAGAGGGTGATTACTCTCCATGTCCCTTATGCTGCAAACAGTTTTGGACAAACCTCACTTTATGCCCATGTGGAAAGTCTCCCATTTTGATGTTGGTATTTATGTGCTTGAAATTGGGCATGTTCCTAGTGCACACTGATTCAGCCTGAGAAGACTAGGTAATCCAGTGACTGCAGAGAAAAAGCTAAGAAGAAGCTGTTTAGAACCTACTGTTTTTTTCTTTTCTTCCTTTCTTTTCAAAATAATTATATAGGCAGAAAGATGGTATGATAAGTAGAAAAAAAAAAAAAAAATGCTGTTCTGACTACAGCACTTCACCAACATTGTACAATTTTATCTTCCAGGCCAAGAGTCAACCAAATCTGTTTCATAGATAATAGGTAAAGTGCATCTGTCTCTAGCAGTTGAGAGGCTATGAACCTTAGCACTTTCTGTGAAAGAAATCTGTTGTAGGTTATATTCTCTGACGAGCTGAGGAAATAATTCATTGCAAGTAATCTGTTGGATTTAGTGTTTCTTAATCATGAGCAGACCCTGACTTACTCACATGTAAGAATCCAAGAAATTATTTCACTATCAAAGTATAAATTTTCATTGGAAATTGTGATGTTTTGCATTAGAAACATATTTGAGAAAGAGACATGAACAGAGGTTTAATGTTTTGTAGCGCATCATCTTCAAGTATGATATCACAGCTAGAAAATTACAGCTTGTCATAACATTTATTTGGCATGCACAGAAATAGATCAGCAAAGATGAGAGGTAAACAGCAGTTAAGCAAAAGTTAACAGTTGATGGGTGAGACTGCTGAAGCCAATGGGAGTTTTGTGGTAACTTAGATTTAAAATTCTAAATATGTTGTTGTAAGACTCTTAGGACACATCCAGAATCAAAAAGAGGGGAGATTTCATTAATAGGCTCAACTCATGTGGGAAGGAAAGGGTCAATAGCACTAAGAATCTGCTGTATCTTTCCCTATGTAGTGGAGCAGGCTTTTAGAAAAAAATACTCTTTCTGAATGGATGTGTTAACCCTACTTGTGCTTTTCCTGGCCCTCCATCAAAGAAATAACTTGCTTGTTTGGATTCCAGTGTAATCCAGAAAATAGAGCAAGGATGCACTTGCCAGGGGTTGAAATTGACCCCTCCCACCCACCCCCGCTTCCATTGCCAAATCCTCCCTTCTTATTTTTTTGCTTACATTTGGGCTCAGTAGTAACCAAAAGGCAGCCCTTTAAAATCAGCTGTAGAGATGGTCAACATCTTTCACGTACTGTTAAGTGATGAAATTAAAAAAAATAAAGACATGATTTTTTTTTTTCTTCTCTATTTTTCCTTGCTTCATTTTCTGATTATGGTACCAGAAAGAGCTTTTGTCTCAACTTTCAATCCATTAATCTGAAGCAAAGACAATTTGCTCTCTGAACACAACTGAAAATCTGTTTCTTTTTACTACTCAGTTTGTGATAGGTTTATTGAACAAATTTGCTTTGATAGGCAGATCACGTTAGAAAGGGGAGTGGTCTTTTCAGACTGTAAAGGGTTGCATCTAGGAGTTTAACTACATTAGAGCTTCACTGAATGGATTTGCCACTAAATATGGGACTTCTTATGGAAAGTATTATGCTATATTATTGTTAATTTATAACTTGAGCTCTTAACAAATTTAATAATCTCAGCTCCTTAAAACTGTATTTTTCTGTTTAAAAACGCTGGAGTGCATGTCATACTGGGAGTAAGAAGATATTAATGTATTCAATAGTGTTGTGAAGATGTGGATTTGGTGAGTAGTCTAGAATCAAGACCAAACTTGTTCTCTAATGAAGCAGCTGTTGCTCATACATATTAGATGTCCAGACTAGACACTTCTAATAATAACTAAAACAAGCCTTGAAACTCTTACTGCTGTTTTTGCATTGGGATATTTTCTCTGTGAAGCCATGTTGCTTCCCTCAGTACTTTATTTTGCCCCTCTCCACACTGATACATTTATATACCCTACTTATGTCTCCTTGGAGGAAGCAGTTTGTCAGATATGCAAATATGAAAATTGTTTTAAAGATGCAGAATGCAGCTAACTACAGAGCTGCAATTAGTAGGGCAATATAATGTTCACAGAGGGGATGTGCCTGATGCAGCACTGGCATCTGCTGCAACATGCTCAGCCCTTAGAGAATTAGGCAGTTGCCCTACACTGCTATTGGATTTCTGCTTTGTGCTGGGCTTACAGGATAAAATCTGTCGTACTGAGCTGAGAAGCTTCTTCATATCTGTATTTCGATCCTTGCTAAGCTATATATTTAAAAGATTTGAGGTTATGTTCAGGTGGGTGTCTGCAGTCACACTGATCATGAGGTTTCCTGCAGCACAGAGAATGGTTGGCAGGGATCCCCTGGTAGGAGGGTTTTATGCATCTGGAATAAGTCCAGTCTGAGTGAATCATAGCTGTGACCTAGCAGGTTTTTTTTCCTGGCTCAGTCAATCTCTCTAGAAGTTACAGTTGCAAGAGAAGGCAGTGTACCAGCACTTCTGCTGTGGTATGTTGGCTCTTCTGTCCTACATCTCTTTATAAAACTGCATTTTATATCAAAAATATGACCTCTGTGTAAAAAGGTGATTTAGTACCTGTATAAATTCAGAATAAAAGCAGTAGTGTTGGCCTTCTGCAGCTCAGTTTTGTAATAAAGCACATTTTGTTAAATATGTTTTATTTTTAACAAAATTCCATTTCTTTAAAAAAATGTTGAAATTATCTTGTATTGATTTATATGACTGCAGAATGTGTATGCAATGCTGTAGCTATTCATTAGTTACTTTACAGATTAGAGGTTCTAGCTTTTGTAAGGCTGAAAGTTATCCTGTAAGGCAGATGAAGCCATTCCTGTAAAATAAATCAATTCTGGAATCAAGCAATGGATGAAGAAATAAGGTCAGAAGAAATGTGTATATTATTTGCTGCATAGCCATAGCCAGAGACCCTGTTGTGATAGATTCCATATATGTACATGCATAGAATCAGTCCCGAGCGCAGGGATTTGAGATTAAAAAAGCAGACAAAATTGTCAGGTTTTAGAAGGCATGCAAAGGAACTATTATGCAATTTTGGAAATGCAACTGATGAACAGAGAGATGAAGTGATTTAACCATGATTTACACAAAGGTTTTCTGGGGAGAAAATCTGAATCTGCATCTCCCAAGACCAGTTTCTTGTCCATGAGAACTTTATTTGTTTTTGAGAGTATTATATTCTTGAGAAGCCATTCTACTAGCTAATACTTGCTTTTGAAACTTAAATATATCATTGAAACTGTGACATTAATTACATGTGCTTATTTTTTCTCATTTTCCAAACCTGAGTTGCTCAGTTATTTTATGAGAAGAAGAGTTTTGCTAACTAGAGGGTAAGAAATGTATGCTATTTTGTTCCTTATTGTCAAGGCAACTCCTGTTAAGGGCTGCATTCTCCTAGCCCTAACACTGTGTGGCTGACATTGAGCAAAAATAATGCTGAATTTCCTGAAGAGCTACATCCTGAATCTCAGAAAACATCACTTAGACTGTTGCTATAGCACTTCAGCCCAGTGGTAGGGAAACTACAGGTTTGCTACTTTGCCTGGATGCCGAAAGTATTGAGTGCTACTTTTAAGTCATGAACAGCCACCATGATTCTAACCTCCATTTGCCAGTTTTGTGCTAGTGAAGCCAGCATACAACTGAAAACTTTTTCTTAAAAGAACCTGAGAATGCCAATGCACTAGGAAGCCCAAGAAGTAGTGCAAAGTACTTCCTGTAATTCAGGAATGACTTTCGAATTCTTCAAATTCACAAGGATGACATTCATTTAAAAGAAGAAAAGGTTTTGAGATCTCTGTTTCAGTTTTTCTTTTAAACAGTGCATTATGCTGCTTTACTGTGATCACTTCAGACTTCCACTGGTGATTCAAGTGAGGAAGAAGATGATTGAGACATGCTTGAAAAAAATCTAGCAACTGCTCCTTAGCCACAGCTATGGTGTAGTGCGTGCATGAGTAGATGATCTATTAAAAAACTGTCAATATCATCATCTTCAAGCAAAACTGAAACACAGGTATGTGAAACAACCTTCCCAAGATCACCCTGTACAGTATAGAGAATAAAATAGAAGTAGTCTTTCAAATCTATTTTCTCTTCCTGTCCAGTAGGGTACCCAATGTAAATGCATCTGGTTTTGTTTTCCCTGAAGTTAACTATTTCTTCACAATAATTTATCAGACCTCGTCTTCATAGTGTAATTTTTTAGTGGAAAAAGGTGCAAACTAGTGCAATGCTTCAGAACGATCTTTCTGAACGTGCTGCTGCTGATAGGTACAGGCATGTATGAAAATGAATGCTTTACCCACTTTGCTTTACCCAAAATGAATTCTTTTGGCCACTAGGGGACACTGGGACATTATATTTTTGTGCAAATGAAAGACATTTCAAAAACAATGAAGATGGAAAATCCTCTTGTTCTTGCTCTAAAATAAAATAAAAATCATGCATATCTAATTTCTAATCCATGCAGGATAATG
Organism: Aquila chrysaetos chrysaetos; assembly: GCF_900496995.4. Lineage (NCBI taxonomy): Eukaryota > Metazoa > Chordata > Aves > Accipitriformes > Accipitridae > Aquila > Aquila chrysaetos. The sequence continues at coordinate 9,180,205 of NC_044012.1, forward strand.
TGTAATATGTTTTAAAAAGTTTAATGAGTGGCAAGCTTCTGGGCACGTATGCTAGAGCTAAGACATTTTAGCAAATAGTTCGAACTGGTCCATGATATTACAGGTTTTGAATTGCAAAGATAATGGATCATATTTTTGGCATTTCCCACTCATTAAAAACTGTGTCAGAATGATGGATTAATCTGTGGGCATTTTCTGTCCTTGCTATAATCTTTGTCAAAGGAATGAGGTATTGGAATTATAATGCCTTTTGTATTATATGAATTATGAGGGCAGGCTTTGGAACTTTGACTTCCTTAAAAGTAGGGTTTTTTTCATGGTGATTAGATAACCTGCTATTTTACCCCTTTTGCAAGTGAGCAAAACCAAATAAAAACATTTTAGTAAAAGCAGAAGCTAAGTTTAGAATGATAAACTAATATGAATGAGAGTAGGTTAATGGTGTGTAGTCTATCTAAAAAAGCCTTATGTACTTTCCATTAATATATTACATTTCACAGACATATGGTTACTGCCTTTTCCTCTTGTTGACTTTACTAGAAATGAGCCTGTAATTTATGTAGCTAGGCTGTGAATTGAGCTGTGCTTTCAAGCAGGGAAGGAGGAGCCCTCCTGTGTCTCAAGAGAGATTCTGTTGCATTATTTTACTCCTTTCCTTGGCAGGTCCTAAATATGGGGTTGGAGATTAGAATGTTTTCCCTACTGCTTAGACTGTACAGCTCCTCTCATGTGTGGTGCTCTAATATATTGCAGTTATGGGATATAGGCAAATCATGAAGAGAGCTTATGACTTTGAAGTATCTCTCTGAACAAGTGCATATGAAGATGAAGCAGCATCTACACCTCCTTAAAGGGACAGTTTAGATCCCACCTGAGAGTAGCAATGAACTTAGCCTGTTTTGTTACAGGATTGTCCAGTGGCTTTTTTCAATTTGTGAGCAGAAATTGCATAATGAGTATTACCTGAATCTTTCTTTGCCTATAGCTTATCCAGAATGCCATACCTACATACATGCACACACACATACAGATATATACACATACATATCTATACTTCAGTTCATTTAATAGGTATCAGTGTCACATATGGCACAACTGATGATAGGGCCTGGATTATTATTTCAGACTGGTTTTAAGTTTTCTTTCTTCAAAATTCTGTGTAAAATTCAGAGAAAAAGTACTGTAAGGCTGAACATCACTGACAGAAAGAAGGAAGAAAATCAGGTATAAATGTACAAGAATCCTTATTTCTATGCTTTGTACTTTCATCCTTTCAATACATACTAACACACCCACTTTTTCCAACTTTCTCATTTTATCCTGGCTTTCTTTCCATTTGTTTCTTCAATACCGTTGAAGGCATTGCTCTTTCAGTGAGCTGTCTGGCAATTTTTAGCAATTCCAAGTCTGCTGTACTCAGTTGTTCCATCAGTGTCATTATTTATAACTAGTGCATGACACCAAGCCTGAGACATAGTCATCTTAAGTCGTGAGCATACCTGCATTGTAAAATGATGAATTTGATTTTTTTTTAATTAAGAAAGGGTTGTGTGGAGGACTTACTCATATCACATGCACCTCAAAGGAAAGACTCCCATTCATTTGTTTATCTTCATACCAGGCTCTTTAAGGAAGCCACAAGAAAAAAAGGCAAAATGCAGACAAAAAGGTAAGGTCATTCTCTTGTCTTTCTGCATGTCATATGTTTCTTAGTCTTTTGAAGACTATGATTACGATTTACCCACTTAAGTACCCATATGCCTGTTACTCTGAAGGTGGCTGTGGTGAAAGAGTAGAGCAGGTAAGACTGGCGGTAAAATTGACTGTGATAATTCCTAGAATCCTAGAACAGCCCAGGTTGGAAGGGACCTTGAAAGATCATCTGGTCCAACCTTTCATGGGAAAGGGAGCCTAGATGACATCATCTATCACACTGTCCAATCATAGCTTGAAAACCTCCAGTGGTGGCGACTCTACCATGTCCCTGGGAAGGTTGTTCCAGTGGTTGATTGTTCTCACTGTAAAAAATTTCTGTCCTATATCAAGATGAAAATTAATACACCTTTTTCCATAAGTTAAGGAACATGCAGTTCCTAGATTTGCACTATTTTTGCAGTTGTATAAAATCATAGATAAATGCAGAAACTATTGTGAAACATAGCATTCCCTCAGTGTTTTTTGCTTTATATTCATAAGCAGAGTATTATGTATATACTCATTTTCTGATCAAAGGCCTTCATGAATTTTCTGAATGTTGCAAAAAAAGATGAGTTTACATGTGATACCTTTTATGGATTATTTTATTTCTAATGATACCATTTGGAAAATGACTACTTAAAACAAGTGCTCTGCTCAGCATCCAGTCTTTCAAATGAGTCAGCTTGTATCAGCAGCATTGTTTAAAAATAGAAATAGTGAATGAAATATTTGTCCATTTGGAATTCAGTGACACAGTTGAGCAAAGTCTAAATTTCATCACTTGTGTTTTTGAATAGAAAATTCTGATAAAAACAGGGACTTGAGTGTTGCAAGAAGAGAAATATTCAAGAAAAAGATCCCTTTATCTTGACATAAAATCTAAAGGGAGGTTATATTAAGGAAAACCATGGCATGCCTATGAGTAGATCCCTAGCACACACATCACATATTCATGAAAATCTGAAAAGCTCTTATTAAATGCTCCTCTGTTGTTGTCTTAGTCATAGGATTTGAAGGTTTATCTTTGTTTTTCACTTATTTCATTTCTGGGTTCCCATTTCTTTTAACAACTTAAATGTTTTCTCATATCTAGTGTACACATAACTGACCTCACTCCTTTTTTCCTTCAGGAAATGTACCTCTGTCATTAAATTCACATGAAATGACCTCATACCACTTACTTTATAGATTTTGCTTGCACTAAATGCTTCTTAAGAGTTCTTTTTTAGTGCTTCATTTTTGGGTAAAATATCTTAAAAGTGTTTCCTAGATTTCTTGTTCTGTCATCTGTGGCTTCCTTCTTTTAAAGAAGCATACAGCATGAAAAAGCAGAAGGACTTCTCTCCTGCGCTTGCACGCCGGTGGGGATCCTGCTGGGAAGGTAGATCACATTCTTTCAGTCCTTGGTTTGACTTCATGCTTGTGGATGATGAATGATTTGTGGTGGAGCTTTGGGTTTTATCTGTGGAATAGATACACATTTAGAATACTTATCTAGTGAAAATACTAACTATGTTCACACTCTATGCATACTGATACTTGGTTATGTACTGGACATGTCAAGTGAAAAATGTTGAGTGGGGCTAGAGGGGCTATCAGGAATAGAAATGCCACTGCTAAATAACTTGGAACAAAAACCATATCTAGAATGCAGCTGCTGAAGATGCATGTAATCTCATAAAACAAAAAAAAACCAGAAAAGACAAGTAACTCCTAACAGCAACAGAAGTGACAGGTCCGCAAAGAGAATAGGTCAGGTATATGATAGCATCCCTTAAGAGAGATGCATTTCACTTTGTGACTCTTTGTATGCACAAATGAAAAAGAAAAAAAAAAAAAAAAGTGGAATTTTATAATTTTAGATAACAGTTCCTGAAGGTCTTAGAATGATCTCACTTCTTTTTGTGCATAGGTCTTTTAAAGTGTTTATCTGCTTATATGCTGGAGCTCATGCGTGGTAAATGGTGACATGTAAGCCTCATTTGTAGTCTGTTTCTACTCAGTTTGTTTATAAAGATGACATTCATTTGAAAAATGTTACATTTTACTGTATCTGTGTTAGCGTGCCAAAGTATATAAATAGGGCTGTGTTTACTATTTAAAAATACATTTCACTTGAGGTACAGAATTTGATTTTGACAACTTTAATTGGGGAAGAAGGAGGAGATTCATGGAAGTAGGAAAAAGGCTGTATTCTACTCAAATACTCTATTTGAGTAGAAATAAGTAAATAGGATACAAAAAGTACATAAACATAATCCATTTAAATCTGAATTGAAAACACCTGCATGCTTCTTCATGATTCAGAACATTTATGCCAGAATGTGTTCAGCAAAGAGGGAGGGGGATGATGTCGCAAAATGGAGTGATTTGGACCGCTTAAAGAATCACCTCCAATGGTATTCGCAAAAATGATTTAATACGAATTTATATAAAAGCGTGACTTCACAGAATTCTATGGCAAGGTTCACTTTATTACTTAATACATGGATGAAATGCACAAATGAAAATTAAGTCAGAATCAAACTAAAATTATGTATACAGAGACTGAAGAGTCAACAGAGTAAAAGAGAAACATACAAAGAAAAATCAAGTTAGAATTGATTTCTCATGATTTGTACAGAGATACGGAATGTAAAAGGGCAGGGGAGACCCTCCCGTTGAGTCAAGAGGTTCAGAGAAGACCCCCTTACTTTCTAAACTCCTGTCGGAGTCTAGGTGCAGCTGGATCAACTGCTAGTCCCAGACTTGGTCAATGGTTTATATCTAAAGAGATTACAATAGCAGCTTGAGATTCATTCACAGTTGAATAAAGTTCACAACAGTAATCTAAGTATAGATTTGAAAAGCAATATTTGTAATATACATGCTATAGAATATTCAAGTTAGTACGCACAGACATGCACAAAGACACTAGGATATACACATAAGCAAGTAAAAGAGGTATACCTGTTAAATTCCCCTCGAGTTCAGTGAAAATATTCACATCAAATGCTTTGGCATCTTTCTCAAGGGGCAAAGGGTTTACCCTCAAGGAGCAAAGAGTATCAACCCAAGTCTCTTTGGCTTTCAGCGACAGACCTCCGATCTTCGCAAACTGAAGAGTTTGTGAGCTCTGAGAGGCGTCCCACTCAGAGGGAGATGCTGGTCGCAGCCCGCTGTGGTCCAGGAGAACTCAAAGGGTCTCACTTAGTATCGCTGTTTATAGGTTCGGGAGATGATTGCCTTTAGTCATTAGCAAATTACTGGGATTCCAGTTGTGCTGGTGCCGTTATGCATGAGTTATGATTCAGATAAGGAAGGCTCCAGGGCTGTCAGAGAATGACTTAAGATTCAGATACAGGATGCTCCAAGGCTGTCAGGAGAGGACTGAGATATGTCTCAAGGTTGTGAGGAGAGAACAAATTATCTCTATTCCAGTCCTCCGCCTCCACCGGGCAGCAGGAGTCCTTGGAATTGTCAGCACGATTCCCTGCCTTAGCCGTGTAAGAGTTGCTGGTATGGTCAAGGGACGCTTAACTGCCCAACTTTACTGCCCTTATGCTAAGGCCTAGCGAGACTTCCCAAGTTCGTAGATCAGGCCAGGGGGAGGGGGACAATGCACCACCACAGATGGTTTGGAGACTGGGGCAGGCAGTGTATGAGGAGGGGCAGAGGGAGCTGGGGTTTTCTAGCCTGCAGAAGAGAATGCACATGGTAGAAGGACAGGAGGCAACAAGCACAAGTTGCAGTAAAGGATGTTGCAATTGGCTATAAGGAAAAAATTCTCTATCATGAGAGTGGTTAAGTACCGGAACGGATTACCCAGGGAGGCTGCTGAGTCCCCGTCCATGGAGATTTTCAGAGCTTGGTGGAACCTGAGCAACCTGACCTGACTTTGAAGTTAGCCTCGCTTTGAGCAAGAGGTTGGACTAGAGACATCCTGAGGTCTCTTCCAACCTAATTTTTCTGTGATTCAGTGATATTTTTTTCTGAGTTGAATGCAGCTATGCAGATTTTTCAGATGTTACGATTTATTCCTTCATGTTCTTCTAATAGAAAGCCTTAATTAATAAACAAAAATGTGTTAACACAAACATAATTTGGTGCAGAAAAATGAAGGTGGGTGTAGAAGACAATGCTGTATTTTGAAATACAAGAAATAAAGAAATACAAGCAACTCAGAAAAGGCACTGTGTGTCCCTAATGAAAGCTGAAGAAAAAGAAGACAGGAGAGACATTGATGAGGAGAATAACCACGTGTTTGGTCTTCAAGCCTCTAGTACATTAATCTCCAAGTTTCGAAAGTGTGAAGAATAATAAGGTAGTGGTTTTTATAAGCAATCAAAAATCTGTAGGTTTAAGAAAATATGGGAAGTTTTAGCAGCCAATAATTTTATCAATGACAAAAATGAATCTGACAGCTGAAATACTCCATGCATGTCTTGTACATTGTTATAAACACATCTGAAAGGAAGAAAAATTAGATTATTCCCTAGTAAGAGAGTAAACATCACCCAGAAAAAATCAAGAGAGAGTTTACTGTTACTTCACCTGTCATAGTCTGCAAGAAGTAGCAGTTACTAGCTGCCTTTATACAATAATTTAGGCATGTGCTTTAAAAGGTCTCAAGGTCTTACCGGACAGGGAGAGGGTGTGTATTAATTGAGAATCCTTTTCAGTAATCTACCTTCTCTATCTATAGAAAAGATGATATTTAAAAAGAAATAAACATTCTTTCTGGTTGTTTAACAAAACTCACAGGTTTTTCTTCACTCGCAAGTTAAATATAATACCACTGTAACTTTGTGTTTGTAACAATTGCTACCCCTGAATGTATGAAAACGCCTTAACAATCTAAGTCACAAGGCTGAATATGTGAATGCAGTTTATTCAAATACATACATACAATGGTTTAAGGCTCTGGCACATCATAACTAACTAACTTTTAGTGACTTTGAGACATGAAACATATTTGTCTTCAACTATATTATTGCCTAACTATAGTTGCCTGATCAGAAGACCATTCTATCAGTAACAGGACTTATTGACTTCAGGGCGTTTAGATCAGGTTGTGTATCATGAACAGCAGTAAAAGTTAGACTTCTGTGACCAAGTTTAGGCATTGTAAAAAGAATGACCTGAAGTAGAGGTCCACAGATTTATTCAGTGCCAGTAGGTTTTATCTGAGTAAGGATGACAAAATTTGGCTTACCCAAATTATAACACAGCATATTTTTCCAGTATGGCATTTTCATTAAAAATTGAACGTAGCATAAAAATGTCTCCAATGTATTTGATGCCTTTCTGGAGCACAAAGGACAGCATATTACAAAACAAAAATTCCTAAAGTATTTCACATTTTATGCAGAAAAAATGCATAGCTTAAAACACTGTAAAAGATGAGCTAAGCTCTCAGCTTGTGAAAGCGTTGCTATACACAGAAGATATAGAGAATTTTATAAGAGCTTGATTCAATGCAGCCTATTAATTACTATTAATTATTTAAAATGTTATAAAACTCCCCCATGATCCCCTACTGAGATGCCAGCATGTCAAGCAAGCAATTAAAATACAATACAGTTAACCATAAAATAGAGAGCAAAAGGAAATAAAATATTAAAAAGCTAAACAAAGTGGTGGTGTTAACAAATCTTTATCACTTACTGAAATTCTAAATTCCCTGAAACTGAACCAACAGCATTAGCTGATTTGTATTTCAACTCATAAAGTCCTATCTTCTCCAAAAATCTTACTTCATAAATATCAAATATCTTTGCTTTTTTTTTAGACAAGTTTATGATCTTTACTATTGGAACTGACTAATTTATGTCAGGAAGAGAAAGCAATGGTCAAAAAAACATCAAACTGTAAAGAACACTGAATGAGATGGACTTTTTGCATAGAAGAATAAGCACTGAATAAGAAGATACTTTGGGAAGCAGAGTGAGGTGACTGTTAGTTACAAGGTTTTTCTCCTTCACTACCACCCCAAAAAAAAGAATGAAAATGTTGAAATTTTTAAAGGGAAGAAGAAACATTGGTATATACACTCTGAAATTGTCAGAAAGTATTATAAATAATAAGCACAATAAATGCCAGACTGTAAGCATACAGCTATAGCGCTGTATTTTATGCTACGGAAAAAGCCATAAATATTTTGCCTTTTTAAGTAATTTTTTTAGTATCTCCTAAATCCCCTTTAGTCTAAAAATGATATTTGGTACCATTTCTTCATGTTTTGTCTCTAAGCAGCATCACATGGCACACATTAACTGTGCAGGACACCAAAGTGAATAAATGACAGATTTAATGTGGTAGGCCACTCTCTCAAATATCACTGAAAAATAGTGATATATATATATGACCCAACCTACTGTTTCACAAGAGGCATAGAATATATTAAACGGATCATATCATATAACTAGTCCAGTTGGGGTAGACGTTTCACAGCTTCCTCCTGACATACTCTTTTCTTGAAAACTGCAGTGGAAATGACAAAGTGAAACTGGGGAGTTTTCATCCTGTAAAGATTGGTGTTTTCTGGCATCTACGTCCATCAAGTCCTTCAGCAAAATTTATTTCTGGTAATCAGTTGGTTTGCCTCAGAATAATTTTATCTTCTTGGTATTAAAGCTTTTGAAATTCTATACCTATTGCAGTTGTGCCTACATGGCACAGTGAGATGACAAAAATTCTTTCCTCAAACCCAAAAGAGGTGATTCCTTTATATGCTCATGCTGCATAAGCTTTCCTTCCATAGACATTTTTTTAATCGTATATGAAGGTGTCCTTACCAACTCTCATATAAGCCATCAAAGTGCCATTCAGTATAGACTCCATAGGGTCTTAAACAGTGTTTTCTTGAAACAATCTCTGTTGCGTTGTCCGTTTGTTTGTCTCATCAGAGACTTCAGAGACAGAACTTATTCCCACATACCATTACCTGGCATGGCCCTATTTCTGGTTTATGTGTTAACAGCAGAAGGGAGAGCAGGACCTCAAAATTCAGTTCAATATTAGCAGGAGTAATGCTAACTTTTGAAAATAGCTAAGAAGGGGTAGGAATGCAGAAAGCCCCATGTAATACAAAAGCAGAGGCAGACTGCTCAAGGTACCATCCTTCCCCTTCATTCTCCTGTTCTGCCCCTGTTCTCTCCAAACATACTGAATTTTTTTTTTCTGCAAAAATTGCTGTTTCCTATTCAAAACTGGCTGCTGAGTATATGCGAGAAGGTGTTAATATAATGTAGCATCAAACTCTGGTTCTCAATCCTTTCCCATATTCTTCCTGTATTTCTGTCACTCAGCATGCACATTATCTGTAAGTGTTCTTACATCACCACGAAGTATACAGCTACCTCTGTGCTGAAATCTGCATGTCTACTAGCCTTTTCTCTGTTATTTCACAACTTGGTACACAAGTCTGAAGTCCTAATTTCATGTCAAAAAAACCCCAAGAGATGAAAAAAGGAGTTTTGCAAAGAAAACAAAATAATCGTCATGTTTTTGCAGCCAGAACCAGCTCAGGTTGGTTTTTTGTTGGATTTTTTTTGGCATCAGTGTCATGAAGGATACTGCATTGGGAAGAAATAATACAAGGACATTGAATTCCCTTGATGTCAGTCTACAACTTTGTGGTTCCATGTATTCCATTCACTACTGAAAAGATTTGTTGCTATGCTGATATTAAACACATAATTACCTCTTCTGAAAAGTGAAAGAATTTATAATGTATTTGTGTAGGGTTCTTTTACTTAATTATTCTATATTTTTGAGTCCAAAGTCAAAGTTTACCTCACAATGCCACTATTCAACTAGGGTTTAAAAAATGTAATCCACTACCTATTAGAAAAATACATCTTTGTTCTCCTCCCAGCAGGAACTTTTATTAGAGAGTAATGGCATGGTAAAGATCAACATGAAACTTTTGCCTATGGAACCTATTTAGACATTAGCAAATTGCAATGCAGTTAACTAGACCAGATTCTGCCTGGACCAAGAAGTTAGGCATGCCACTATAAATAAGATAGTTATGATAAAAGCCTTGTATAATGTAATTGATCTATAGAATTTTTCCTTCCCTGTGTCACTGTAGCAAGAGCTACCATTTGCATACTAAAATGCTGAGAATTGTTGACTGCTCATTTTTCAATGTAATCGAATCAGTAGAACTCTGCAATCCTGAAATTTCCCTCACAAGTAACACCTATGTACCAGACAGTGTCTGCCTTTGTAGTGTCAAATGCTGAGGCCTGAAATTTTGACTCTTCAAAAAAATCCTCAATATATAGTATTATGTATTTGCCTCTTATTTAAGTCTTACCTAAGGCTATCCTTCTTTGACCCTTCTCACCTCAAGGGACCAGTGTAATAGGCTTTCTTAAAGCACATCTAACAGATAAGGACTGTGAAGGGGAAATGATCCAGTGAAGTATATTCCTTTTTAATATCCTACCTTCCCCTGTAATTAAAGGCAATTCTAAAATGCAACAGTTTAATACAAGATAAATGTTGTCTGTCCACTCAGTTGTTAAGCATAAAAAAACCCTGCAAGCATCTGTCACTTATGATTATTAGACATGTCAACGTGCTTTGTGCTGCAGTTCTTTGAAGTACTGTAGGTTATATATGTCAATTTATATTGTGTCATCCATTACAAACTCAGTACGTACATTTTGTACATCAACATGTCAAGGGAAGACTGTTTACTTTAATGGGCATCCCAACAACTGTTAAAAATACAACTGTATTATCAAATGATCAGGGCTTAACTGAAGCAAGACAGAAGACTCCAGAAATTTTCCTACAGATTTCATTCTAGTAAATTTGTTTTGTTTGACTGGTTCGCTGGCTTTAATATTTAGGGTACCCACTTGGTAATTTTGATTATCATTGGATGTGATTTGGAAGAGTAGAAACTTGTGCATTTTTACACCTACACAAATGTCTGTCAAAATCCGCTCTCAAAAAACATTCCAAAGTTTACAGAATGTTCGTAGGGTAGAAAAAAATACTGACATACGCTACTTACTTAGGAAATTATTTCTGCTAAGGTCTAGTTATGGTCTTTGTCCTCCCTACCTCTCAGACTGCTCCTGCTGTGACTGTCTGTTGTATCCTTCCAGATATATTGATTTAGAAAGCCGTGGAATGGGATTGTGCTTCTCCCACTTATTTATGTTTTGTTCAGTGAAGTGAAGGTCTTGCTCAGTGATTGGACCTAGATATTCTGCAGTACTACAACACTAAGTTTCCTCCTTCCAAAGCCTAGCTCCTGAAGAAATAACCGAAGAAAACATTTGAGACTATTTTTTCTCAAGAAAAGATTGAGAACCTCTAGACCTTAGTAGCTCAAAATTCAAAAGCAGGCAGGCTCAAACCTTCTGTTTTATGGGTGAGTGTAATCTTTTAGGAGCCCAAGGATCCTAAGTTTCGAGCAGCTGGGATGGGCATTTATTGCCAAGTATTATCAAGTCCTGACATAGTTTTTTTAGAACATTACAGCAAGGCCATTCTTTGAAACATCTTGTCAAAATATATTGCCTTCAACACTGCAAAGTCTTTGACTTTATATACAATTTTATACTTGTAATAGTGTTACTTCTGTGAAATTAAATAAGTACTGTAGTGCTTACAGAATCCAGTCTATTATTAAAGGCACAGTGTTGATAATAGATTCGGTATTTTGGTATATTATATGACAGGTATTTAGATACTAAAAAGCCACTGTTTTATTAGTGTTACTCTAGAACAGCTTCTAAGGTATGTTTTATAAATATATATATATATTTCTGGTTATTTCGGTCAGAACTTTTCTTGTTCTTCTGCATTCTTACATGAGTAGTTACATAAAACTCCTTCTGGACAAAAAGAGCAATGAACAAAAAATCCAACATAACTGTTTTCACTGAGTGTAAAATTTTTATTTTGTCAAAATAATTTAAGCTGCACTCTGTATTTTTAAGAGGTTTTTTTCTGTAGAAAAACAGATTTTACGGAGTTGTTATTTCTCAAACACACATATGTTATATCCCAAGCATATATATGTAAGCTGAAACACAGTTTCAGTAGCTAATAACTGACTATTTCTGCATTTAATCTCTTATTTCACTAGCTGAAAATGCAAGCATTTTTCCCCTTGAAGCAGTTCTTACCTTTATTTGAGGATGTTCTTTTTTATTGTTATTACTGTGAGTTGAATATCGTAATTTTAAAGCAGGTACATTAAGGTATTGAAGAATTAATTTGGTGACTATTAAGTCAGGTATAATTATGTTAAAATATAATTGTTATGAATTTTGATCATTCAGGGAAGTCAGAAAATTAGTACAACACATCAAAAATAATCATAATAAAATTCTGGTAGAATTCTGATGGAAGAGCATGTATTACTTGTTTCGTCATAGACTTTATAGTTACCTGTTAACATAACCATGATTAAATTCTGCAACACATAACCAAATATACAATCTTAATCTAGAAATCCGTTGAACACTATGAGACATTGGTTGGGAATAAAAGGTTACTGCTTTGCATCTTTGAATGCAAAGATCCTTTTGAATTATATGTATCTTTTATGTATTCCTCTTTCCAGTAAAAGAAATAATTTGTATTAGCTAGTGTATCAGGGATGGATTTTCCTTACCATTAGCCAGTAAACAATTAAGAGATCTGTGTGAACTTAAAGTGCTCCTTATAGGCCTAGGCATGTCCTTTTTTTTTTTTTCACCTGGAAAATTTGTTCTAGCAGTATTTGAAATTTTTATACCGTTATCCAGTATTTCAGTCTGCTGGATGTTTGAAAATGTGTACTGAACCTGTACAGATCAACTCCACGGTGCATGCCTGAGAATGTCAATTCTCTAACAAAGTATTGAACTGACGTTTTTTCCTATATACTATCTGGACAGCCTGTGTAACAGATCCTTAACGTGTCATTTACTGAACACGTACACCTGTGTAAGCACTCATTTGTGGCACTGAGAAGGGGCCCACAGAAGACAGTCACCAAATTGAGGTAGCACTTCTGTACACTGCAGGCAGTGAACTTCTGGGTTTTCTTGTCCCAGGAGATGGTAGAGGCAGGGCGTGTGAACAGGTTCAAAATAGGGTTAGACAAATTTGTGGACAATATATTCACAAACAGATACTAAAGAAGAAAGGCAGAGGTGTACCTTCTACCACCCCTACTCCAATGACTGTTGAGGGACAAAAACCAAAGGGTCGCAAAAAGTAGCTAAGCTTATATGATTTCCATAAACAGCATCTTTTACTGCTGGTGCTGCTAGAGGTAGAATACCAAGCTAGACTATTGGCCTGACCCAGTAGTGCATCTCTCGTAAAGTGGGAGAGTGAGATAAGAAAATGCTCCTCCATATCCTATGAAGAAAAGAACATGGGTTTGTGAGATTTTACCCTACTGCTTTGGCTTCAGGGCAGCACAGGCCAGAAGATATTGTAAGGAAAGAACCTAGTCGTTAAGGGGCAATGGTTTTAATCCTATATGTGAAAAGATCAAAAGATTGAGAGGACTGAAGCTGCTGTTGCGAAGTATCTGTGGAGCTTTAGAGACTGCAAAAACCTCACTGCCTAGAAGATTGATGAGCTGCTGTTACCCTGTAGCTGAGAGGTCCTCTAGCAAGTAGAGACAAATTGTCTGAGAAGGCATATCTCTTTCTCATTGGCCTTATTTTTCAAGATTAAAGGTATTGGACGCTGCATAGGAATAGTATGGAATTAATGTAGCCTCCCAAGGTCATCACACTGCAAAGAGGACATAAGAGAATTTGGGCCTCAGAAAAGCATATGAAGCACTCTTTTGGATACTGTAGCTGGACTATATCTGATGTCACAGGTGGAGTGATATGTTATTTTCATTTTGAAAATTGCTGTAATATGGGTCTCAAAGTGCTTATGAATACATCAGCAAAGAATGTTGGGATGGGATAAGAGAATATGTGTATCACAGCTATATGCTATCTAATCACATGCAGAAAGGCTTTTAGGCAGACACTCCTTTTCTGCAAGAGAGGATTAGCAATATTTCTAACAGGTGCTCGCCTAATCTGTTCTTACAGGTCTTTCCTAATGTGGGCTTCATAATCTCCCAGTCCATTCCCCTGTATCACTGCCACTACTGCTCAGAAAGTTTATTTCCTCCTCTTTCAGTATTTGACTCAAATTTTCCTTATTCCTTTGAAGACTTTTTCTTACCACCAGCAGGTCTGGATTTATTACACTTCTGCTACTGGCCTGTTATAATGCAAAGGTAAGGAGCATTGGAATTTCAAAAAAATGTGACGAGAAAAGTTCTTCCAGCCTCTAAGCCATATGAAGAAATCAATGTAAGAGGAAATACTAAAAAAATTTTGTCTAAGCTTGCTTGCCATGAGGTATGAGAAAACAGAATGTTTCCAGAGGTGAGGAGGTAGTAGAATAGAATAGAATAGAATTGTTCAGTTGGAAGAGACCTACAATGATTGTCTAGTCCAACTGCCTGGTCACTTCAGGGCTGACCAAACATTAAAGTATGTTTTTAAGGGCATTGTCCAAATGCCTTTTAAACACTGACAGGCTTGAGGAATCGACCACCTCTGTAGAAAGCATTGTTCCAGCGCTTGACTACCCTCTCAGTAAAGAAATGTTTCCTAATGTCAAGTCTGAACCTCCCCTGATGCAGCTTTGAGCCATTCCCACGTGTCCTGTCATGATACCAGGGAGAAGAGCTCAGCACCTCCCGCTCCACGTCCCCTCCTCAGGAAGCTGTAGAGAGCAATGAGGTCACCTCTCAGCCTCCTTTTCTCCAAACTAGACAAACCCAGAGTCCTCAGCCACTGCTCCTAGGAAGTGATGTTCTTGCAAGTTTTGTTGATGTTTTAAAAACTTCTGGAAAACTAAAAGGTCCAGGATATTTCAGAATTCAAAATGTGAAAGGTTTCTGTTATACCTGAACAGCAACATGATGTTAAGATGTTAATAAGAGAAAATTAGTTACATACATAGATTTGTTAGTTTTCCGTAAGAATACAGATGAAAGCACCCCACTGTACTAAGACTAAATTAGAAGCATGGATCTGTAGAGTTTTTAATGATCCCTTTAAACACTTACTAATTTTTATTAATGAATATGGAAATTTGCCTGATTGATCACTAATTACAAATGAACTACACTATTAGATTAGTGATGGTATTTCTTGGACAAAGGAAATTGAATTCTCAAGGTTAGTTTTCTTACAGTAAGCCAAATATTCCCTGGTGTTCTGCAGAACCATTTGCATTTCAATTAGGTTGTGGCTCTGTGCCACTAGTTACCATACCTTGTCTTCAGCGTAGTCATCCATTGACTGAAAAATGAAAGAGCACTCATTTTTTATTCTAAAAGTTGGTTTCCTATGTGTAATTTTTTGTAGTTTAAGTACAAAATCAGATGCTATAGTTCTATCTCTAATTTTAAAGGGATAAATCCAACACATTTGAAAGCTTAGTACCACACATAATTTGCAACACACATAGATTATTACTACCCCTTAAGAAAGCTAATGAGGATACTGGCAAATTCATTGAAAGTTCCACTCACCTAAAATGAAAAGATGCTAACTTAAATTTCCAGAAGAAGCAAGCTTTCCAACTTTGTACTTCAGTGGTGTCTTCAACCTGAATGTTTTACTTCATTGCAGGAGCAACTGCTTTCTAGTGAACAGGAATGCTTCTGATTGCCTTTAATTTCTTTTTTTTTTTTTAATTTTTAATTATTGTATAAGTAAACAAACATGTCACATAACTATCTGTTCCAGTAGTACCTGGAATTTTTCTCTTTTTCATTGGTTTGCCCCATCCATTTCTCTAAGCAATTTTTATACTAAAAATCAGTACAGAATAACATACTTAGTTCTGATGAGGGATAGATACAATAAATAGAGGTCACCTGTATTTTAATTTTTTTATTTGATACCCTGAATTGGCCATGCCATGTAAAGTCAAGTCTTCTTTTGGCAATTTCTGGGTATTTAAAAGTCCTTTTTGTTGACAACTTGCCTCAAAGACATATAAATAAAAATTGGTAAAGTGGACTCCCCATTTGTATGCAGTCTCTGTCCTTGTTGACTTTCCTCTTGCAGAGCTAAGATGTCTAAAGATTGAATGCTTTAATGTCCTCTCCAGTTCTGAACTGAATAATATGGTAGCGTGCTAAATCAAGATCATTGATCTAGTACAGAAATATGGAGAGCTTTGACAAAAACAATAGAAGCTAACAGAATTATCACTCTCCAAAATTTCTCTTTTTGTTAAGCTGAATGAATATGGAATTTTATATTATGTACCTTTGGAATGACACTGTAGACTGTGAGTGGGGGTTGGCACCTGTCACCTAAAACAATAGGTAGGAAATAAATGCATTCAAATTACCATTGTACAGATTAGGCAGTGTCAAAGACAATGCCATCATTCTATTGTTAGCATTAAGAGCACATGAAAGACAAATCCAATGAGACATTGTGTATGGAGTTCTCAAAAATGACTGTAAAGAGCAGGAGAGAATTTAGTGTCAGCATGTTTTAGTGCTGATACCAAATACTTTCCATGTCAGGCTCTACCTGATGAATGTTTAGTGAGTCCTGTTGTTATATGTTAATGCTTTCTTTTCTTTTCCTGCATTTTAGTTTCCTGATTGTTACTGTATTGTATTAAGTTGCATTTTCAGTAATTTGAAGCGATAGGCTGCTCTCAGCACTGCTTTAACCACAGCCAGACCAACTCTGGTTACGCTCTCATTAGATCTCAAACTAGGTGGGTCCATGTGAATCATCTGTTTAATGAGAAACTTTCCAAATAAGCTTCTTGTTGCAGCAATGTGGGTAAGTGGTGACTCAATAGACAGAACTGTGGGGTACAAGTCAGAATTGAACAGTTTTCTCACCTTAATTATTCTGTGCTGGTAAAGGTGTTGACTTTCATATGTGAAGAAAAATCATTTCCACTTAGGATAATTTAAAAACAAACAAACCTGAGGCTTTTTTGTGTATATGTGCAAATGCAGCATATTTATCACAGTTTGCAGTAGCTTGTTTACTGGTTTGTTTTATGTTCCCTTCCTAATGTCATCAGAGTGCTCCTGGGGAAAAACCTAAAACAGCAAACATCAAACTGACAATAGGCAGGATAAGTATTCCCAGACCTTGCATCATCTGAAACAACCACAATAAATAATTAAGTGCAGCCATAGCATCAAGCAAATGTTTGACCAAGAAGTGGTGTCTCACACTGCATTTTAAATGTCAGCAAAGTCAGGTGCTGGTGAACAACTGCATGGAGCAAATTTAACAGCAAGGAATCTGAAAATGTCCCATTTCTGTACCAAGTGGCAATACGAGATATTATCGCTGAAGCACAGATGTGCTCGAGGGACATCATTTGACTGTGGTCATCCACATGGAGATTCTGTACGTGTAGGACCATGAGGCTCCAATGGAACTGTGTTAAAAGCCATAGCTTCTTTTGAGGCCTCTTTTTAAGGAAACCACAATGTCAAACCTATATAAAAAGAAACTACAAGCGTCTCTGAGCAGTCACTCTTCCTTTCCCTCTGCCTCCACGTACAAGCATGCTCTTTCAAGTCTTTTCATGGTCTCATCTGTGTCTCAGGTCCTATGGAGTGGGCTTCGTGAAGTCTTGCAGAGAGAGGGAAGGCCATGTACTATGGATTCCCTGTTTCCGGCTGCTCTGGAGACTAACAGGTAGTTTCATGCGGTTGGTAATGCTTCAGGCCCCATCTTTTTTATGTTGTTTTTCTTCCTTTTGCCAGTCCAAACAGTTGATGTTAATGGATGGTGCAGGCAGTCTACCTCAGTAATAGTGCTACTAGTAGATCCCCAAGTACTACTCTTTCAGAATCAATAAACATTAGAAATTCTTTTGTTTAGTCTCTGGAGAAGCATTACTGGTATGAATTGCAAGAATATTATGGTGATTCAGTACATTAAAAGAATGTATAGTGTACTCCAGTATAGTCTTTGAGATACGCACTTCAGTCCTCAAGTGGGGGTAGACAGGCATCCAAGTACTCACTTTGAGAAAGAAGTAGCTGAACCTCAACCATTAACTGCATGCAGAATTTTGCAGTACTCTTAAAATACATTTTAAAAATGACAGCTGCTTCTGGGATTTTAATTTGTTCAAGGAGATCACTTCAATTATGAAGTGAATATTCTATTACAGTTTAAAGCTACACTAATGTCTTTAAATCTTTCTCAGTTTAAAGCTGTTGTCACAAGGGGATTTAAAACAAGGCTTTCTACTTTGATCTGCTTGACTCAGATACTATAGTGTCTGCTGTGAAGATATATAAAGGCCTAGTTAGATTGCATGGATATATGAGCAAATTCTTGGCTACTGTAAATCAGCATATCTTTATTGAAGTCAATAGGACTCTATGGAACCCCCTATGAACTGGAATCTCCTAATGTTCCGGTTTGCAGTATGAATTTATCTTTTGGAATTTCTTCATTGTGTGCTTCCAGTTGTATCTTTAAAAGAAAAAAAATCCATAGATACCATTGATGTATCAGCTTTGAGGCTTGTGAAATGAGTATGTATTTTAACAAAGAATAGACAAATAAAAAAAAAAAAAAAGAGCAAACATTATTTTAATACCTTTATAAGGTACGAAGAAGAAAGTGATCTTTGTTTCTCACAAATTTGCAGCAGACATGAGGAGACTACAGGAAACCTGAAGGAATTCATATCAAAACTTGGAATGCTGCAGTGAATCTGTACCTGATGCAGATGAATGTTGTTCTTTCAGGGTATTTTTCTGTTCCTGTATTAGTTATGTCAGAAAAGTCCTGGAATCTATCTTGGACACTTTACAGTGTAATATTACTTGAGAACAGACAGCTCTGTTCCCTTGGTATGGTATTTAAGGAACAACTTTGTGATATGTCTTACAGTTTTACTGGTTTAGATATTTAGCCTTCAAGGATTCCCTGGCAGCCAAACAGTAGTTGAAATAGTTTTGTGACTAAGCTTGGGTACATAGGATTCTTGGCGACATTACAAATTTAGGATCCATTGGTGCATATCTTGACTAAGGTTACCTTTGTCAGTCAGCATATTGCACTGTAAGAACAGTTTATTAGATGAAACTGAAGTAGTACAGAGATCTACTGCTGTATTATCCCATATTGGAGTGTTTCCATCTTCAGCAGTGTGTGTTTGTACTAAACTCAAGAATTATGGATAGTTGGTTGTTATTACATGAGAGTCTTCATATCCAGTTATCAATAATAATAATAAAAAGGCACTCTAGGTGTTACTTTGCCTGCTGGTGTGGATTTGGCCCTAACGATACACTGAAAATATTGTCTAAACTACTTTTGTAAGATTTACTTTATTGTACTTAAAAAATGTACCAGTGGCTGTCAGTTATGCATGGGTTATGGTCAGTGACAGTTACAAGTAAAAATATGTATTTTGAGGAGAAGCGGTTACCTTCCCCAAACATCTTTAAGTGATCAATGGATTATTTCTATATTTGCGTATGTGTCTGTCTCTCCACGTCGTCAGAATCTACCTGGATGTAGAACGTCTGCTTTTTAATATGGAGTTAGTCCCTTTTTTTTAACCAGCAAAATAGTAAGAATTTCAAGAGCAGATTATCCAAATGATGATTGGTTTTAGATAGCTCTTTAGTTATTTTATGGAGAAATCTGTTTTATACAAAATTTCCTCTTTATGATGCTTAATGAGCAGTTGTTTATATATCTGAATAAGAAAGAAATGGGTCTACAATATTCAATAATCATTTCCATATTGTACTTACAACATAAAATACAAAATTGTTCTTGACTCTTATCTCCTCTTGCTAGTCTTAGGACATCTGTTCCTGAGCTAGTAATTAAACATTAAATTCCACATTTCAGAGGTTATGAACATGTACAGTGATTGCAATACTGTATTAATAGACTTCTAGAGATAGGTATTTTAAGTTTTAAAGCAGGCATAGGAAAACTTAATCAAAGAATCAGCCAGTTCAGTCTCTCACACAGTAGTAAAATCTGAGCTTTTTATACGCTTCTGCTTTTTCTGCTTCTAAGATGGTGTGCCAAGAGTCAAATTGTAGAAGGATATTCCTGTCCTATAAAAAAGGATGAAACGTAATTTACAAAAGCAACCCGCCTTCATGAAAACTTCAACTGAATTTTGCAAATACATGTGCTTGAATAGTTCAAAATTTAAGTATATCCTTTTTCGGAAAGCAATAGGTACATTGCTGTCTCAGTATGAATAAAACAAAATTAAATAGTTGGGTACCTCTTAAACTTTTAATGTTTTATGTATTTTTACTGATTACTACATAAACCATCAGAGAGATGACAGCTGAATGCTTTTTATTTGTTATTACTTTTCATAAGCTTCTCCTTTAAGTTGTTTTCTATAAATATGCTTTCTGTGAATATTACTACAGAGGGTCTTTTAATTACAACTACTGCATGGGCAATGATGGCTGAGGAAATTAATAAAATATATGCATAACTTGATGCATTTCTATGTTTTCCGCAATTTGGACCATGTTCCTCAGGGCCTGACATGCTCACACAGTCTTCCTGAACTCAATTCCAGCTAGTGAAGTATCCCTTAGAGTAACTTAATTGGTTCTGCAACATCTTGCCTGCCAGAATAAAAGTCCTGGGAAATGATGTTAAGCCAGGACTTCCTCATGCTCTAGCAACTCCTGGAAGCCACAGGCTTCTATTCAGAGTCATGTTCTTCTCAAAAATGGCATACAGCCAGTCAAAGATTTTGCATTCATGTCCTTCCTCCCAAAATGCCCTCTGTCCCCAACTGCAGCTGAAGTATCTCTTCCATTATTGGTCATAAATGTCATTGACGATATACTGCCATTTCAGACAAAATCAGTGGCTGTCATGCCAAAGTCAGAAATAAACTTTGCTTTTTTTATCACTGCTGGCAATAGCTGGGGGGAGCGGTGGGAGTTATTCATGTGAAGTCTTCTTTCCTGGCCACCAATATCAGACTACATGACTACTCCAAGCTTATTTAAGCCCCCTGTCTTTCATAGCATGAGGACCTCAGTGTTTCTTGTCTAACAGTTACTGTAGTTCAAATAGATGCTTTTCTGATTTTTGAATCTTAACTTGTTTGAGAAGATATTGGGATAATGCCATTTGGCATTTTGGAATATTAGGCTATTCAGCACAGAGAAGGCTAATTTTTTTGTTTATCACCTTCACCAACTTGTGTCTTATTGCCAGTTTGGGAGCCATCCATCATCTATCTGACATGGTTATTCAGCAAGTCAGAAGTGATAAATCTGAATTATCTGGTCTCACTTGTCAGCATGCATGTCATCCTTGAACAAATGCAAAATCAATTCCAAACCAAAGGGTATGCTCCTGCCAACTGTTAACTATTGACTGCAGAATAAGTTACATGTTTCCTAGTGATTAGCAATTGTTGGCAAACTTCTTGACTCACAGCTTAGTTTGGGAATTAGGATCATACGTATACTTTGAGGAGGCAGTGGGGTGAAGCACATAATGGTTCTCGTATTGGGTTCTGAAACATAATTTCTCTGCTAATTCAATTTCTTTGCATCTTTCTCCCCTTTTCCCATGGTGAAAAAAATGAAGTTATAAAAGTCTGCTTAATGACTAATCAGACAGTTCCTTTAAAGTACAAAACGGACAGAGGAGGGAAAATGAACTAAATATGGCAATTCAGTATTTCCCTGAATACGCATGTCTATAGCGCATGGCCAGGCGCAGGCCTGACTTAGCAAGCCGCCTATCCAGATAGCCAGCTCACCTCCCAAGGGGTAAACAAGCAAGAGCCACTTCTTTACTGGGTGGCATCAACTTATAGCTGAGAGGAGGTAGAATCAGCTTTTTAAAATTAGCTGAAGCTAACCTTTTTGTGCCTGTACCAAAATGAACTTGAGGTGGTTTAAAATGCTTGCTACTGCCAGATGTGGGTTTCCATTTCTCAGCTGGAACATATGCTTAGTCTGGCATTAAATCACCCACAATGCACACGCCACCTCTCTCGCAAGGTCATCCAGAAGGGCTGAGCGTAAACTTCTTGAGCATTTCCATTCATAAGGGATGGAGAAACGCAGCTTATGTGTAAGCAGTTAATGTAACAGAAGGTTGAGCTGACCAGCCCTCTTCAGGAGTACTCTTCAGGAGTAACTGAACTTACATATGCACCTGACAACACCTGAGGCTGTGGCTGTTCTTCCTCACTACTAGCTATTGATGCAATTTAACATGTGAAAAGGCAGAACCTCAAACTTGCTATTAATTGCACGTTACTAACCATGCAGACTGAATGCTGCTATGCCAGTCTTTTTATAGTTCAGAAAATGTGTGAGAGTAGGGCTTCTGAACCAGAACAGGTCTAGCTGCATAGGTGGACTTCACCATTGAATGTTTTTAGATGCGCTCTTCTCGGGTATCTACATATCAACATAAAACCTCAAAAAAATTGATTCTGTATACACCTGCCCCAGTGATCCTGGCACCTCAAGTTATTAAAAAAAAAAAAGAAAAACCTAAGATAAATACTGGAGCATTGTATGGAGAAATAAAGGTTCTGTTAAAGTCTTAATGTTGACTCATTTAATTAATTTGGGGCGATTTTTAACATGGAGAGACCATAAGATAAACATAAATGGAAAAATAACTTCTACTGAAGTCTCTTTACAGGGAACTATTTTATGCCTACTGTGTCTGGTTTTATATCTTTAATGTGCTGAATAAAAAAATACATGGCTTTTTTTCTCTGTTTTGTGGAAAACCCCTAGAGTTAAAAGCATGAATATAAGTGTACATACATTTTCACATAACTGATCCTTATTGCAATCTAGAG
Organism: Aquila chrysaetos chrysaetos; assembly: GCF_900496995.4. Classification (NCBI taxonomy): domain Eukaryota; kingdom Metazoa; phylum Chordata; class Aves; order Accipitriformes; family Accipitridae; genus Aquila; species Aquila chrysaetos. The sequence goes on from NC_044012.1 coordinate 9,202,771, forward strand.
AGCAATATAAAAATCCATTAGGTAGAGATAGCCAGCTATGTCCTATAGTTGTGTCCAGCATAACAAATAACGTAATATAGTATGGAGATTTTTATTTTTATTCTCGAGCTTGAGAGATTTCCAAACATTAAAACTAAATATTACATTTAAAAAATGTGAAAACACCTACTAAATTCTCCTTTAATAGTACCTTAAGATCAGTTTACCTTCATCAAATGAGAGATTTTGAGAGCCAAAATAAGAAGTTAATAGAAATTATATTTGTCCTGTTTTAATGCTTAATTCAATTTCTCTTTGAGTCATACACAATGAGTGATTGCAAATACTCATTCAACACCTAATTCATAACTCAAAAATATAAAATTTTACAAAGTTGCTAAGAGTTAGTGATGGCAACTATAAAATAATGTTTCTGATATTGTTGGTCAGTGGATCTTCAGTGGTTTTCAGACAAGGTCTTAGGGGTTTTTGCTTCTGTGTCTGCATGCTTATTTTACTTACTTGTTTGTAACAGCAGACCTGCATCCAAACTGAAGAACTGTATTTGCTTCGGTCAAATCTGACCAGGAGAGAGTACACGCAAAGCTAGTAAAGTATAAAGTAAATATGCTTACACAATCTCAGAAGAAAAAATTATGTCTAAAATGTAAAACCACTGAAGACAGTGGGTGTCCTGAAGTAAGGAGACATCCATACTTTATCACACTCACCAGGCTAGTTGTTTTGCAGCCATTTACTTCACCAGCATGAGCACTTCACTTGTGTCACACTTTATTAGCAGTTCTCCACATTTGATTGATTATTCAAATAGCTGACTATGTTTTCAAACCTGGACAGTTTTCATATACACTTGTGCAAAAAGTTTGTGGGTTAATATCTTAGCTTAATATGTAATTTAGAGGACAGTGTTTCTTATTCTGCATGTTAGTTTTCATGCTATATCAAATTACTATTACTTAGCTTTTTAATCTTCTAGAACACTAGAAATTCTTTGCTAACTTAAATGAATAGGTTAGTTCCTTGCTTTCTAATACAAAAATCTCTTCATAGATTATTGTGTTCTGGTTAATTCTTCTTTTTGGAATGCTTATTAATAATTGGTCTATCCGAACAATTTGTCTTCTCTTCTTTGAGGTTAGTACATGAAAACATCCTCCTCTTATATGAAAATACTCTTCTTTCTGGTGTTGTTTTCTCTTGTACCATTTATTGTTTCTTTAGGGCAACTCTGAAAGAGAACTAATTAAGCTTTTTCCAAGAGATTCTGAAAAATTAACTATTTTATGTGAGGAGAAAAAAAGCTAATTAAGTCTCAGGTACTAAAAATTTGGATTTTGTTGTAGACCTAGCTATTCCTGATTAGTTTTCTTTTTGAAATCTTATGTGATGGTTGCTTCTGAAAAGTACTTCGTTGTTCTCACCATATTGTCCTGATTTGTACTGCATAATGGACAGTCTGTTCTTGTCAACCTTGTCCCATCTCCAGTTCACCTCCCCTAGAAATTACCTGTCCTTTATGGTGCTTTTTGGAAGAATAAATCAAGATAAGAAAAAATAATAAAGCTATAGAAAACATTATACATTTAGTTCCACTGAGAATATTTTTTAAAAGAGAAATTGTTCAGCATACATATTTTTGACATTGATCTTGATTAACTAATTCATTCATTCTTTTTTATGCTACTGATAATATGTGGAAACTGTTTTTGAACCTATAGCGGTACATAATATTTCTTGAAAAATGTTCCTAGCTTGCAAGTCTGGTCTGGGGAGAATTGTTTAACCAAACCATGGAGACTGTTGGATCTTCAGCATTTATTTTGCAAGATTTAAAAGCAGAATGCAGTGACTGTAAAGATGAAGAGCCCTGGTTAAACTTGCCACTGGATACCATTTTATTAAGTCACTCCTAAAGTCTTTTTTTTTAAAAGTGCATTCTCAGTTGGTCCTAACAGACTTCTCAGGCTTTTACAAATAGCCAGGAATCACTGTGTATTACTCATTGATGGTGTGATCCCATTAGAATTATGGAAGTTAAGTGCTCTGTCATATGATGATCAGACTTAATATCTTGCAGCCAAGTTCTTAGCACAGGCTTTGCTAAACCTCTTTTTGGACCTATAAAACCATGGGCAAAATAAGTAGCATGTGAACACCTAACTATACAATTACAGATGAGTGACTGAGGAGACCATTTTCCCCTCTACTTCGGAGTTTCAAACTCTGAGTTTCACACGTCGTGTTAAGAAAGTGAAGACTATGTGGCATTTTCAATTTTTTTTTTTTTTTTTTTTTGAGACTTCAGTTGTGGGTTAGTATTCAACGATGGCATAGATAGTCCTTAGATGTTCTCTATAATTTGTCTTACTAAGACCTAGGTAATTTCTTGCTTTCAGCATGTACTATAAAAACTAAAATCAGTTCTAGAAAAAGATGAAATCAGCACTTGGTATAATGTTATGAAACTATAACAGAAAAGCTGTTGCAGAACTCTTCAGCCTATTGTATTTGCAGCTCTTCAGCAGTCTGTCCACGTTAAAGTCCTGATGGTGCCAGGAATATCCAGCTATACTCCACACTAAAAAGCGGGACTCAGAATAGCTCTCCACCTGTTCCCTTACAGACAGGTCCTTCTTGCAACAGCAGAAAGAGAATATGGCTTTTCTTTAAGCAATGCGTTTGAGAAGATTTTTTTTTTTTAATTTGTCTTTTCATAAAAAAGTAAAGAAGGTCAGCTGCTTTTTTTTTTTTTTTTCCTCCAGATAACAGTTCTGCTAGAAAGAATTACTTTTCAGTAGTTCCTCCTATTACCCAGAAAAAGAGAGGATGAATCCTTTGAAAACTGTCTCGCAGATTAAGGAAACCAGTACAATCTGGGGACCAGACTCCTTCCACTTTTTTATCTTCTTTCCCATTTCTTCATCAGCTTTATCAGCAGGAGACACAATACTTCATGTCTGTGAGATTGTGATCTTTTTGCATTCATGGAATATTTAAATCAAATTAAGTTTTCCTTCAAACTGCCTCTGTATTAAAAAAGTATGTATTTTTCAATGATTGAATCATAGCAAGCTTTGGTGATAAAGTCATTAAAAACATATACGTTCAGATAATACTACAGTTTACTGTCTTGGTAGTATTAATGCAACTGTACCAGTGCTAAAAAATAATTACATGTTTCAAGCTGCAGAAAAGTAGAAGGCTCGCCTTTCACACCTCTTAGCTAGCATCAGATTTTCACTGTTCCCTTTCTGTTTTGTTCTGTTATTATGAAGTTCTTTGAATTGCCTAAGCAGTCAATGGGAGAACCACTTACCTGCTATCCACAGTTCTTGGCATCAGCTAAACAATGCATGGAAGTGTTTTATAGAAAGAGACAGACAGGGGAAGAGATATGGAGAAAGTAGAGATATAAAGTGACATTACACATTTTATGAAATGACAGAAGAAAACATACGGAAAGTCAAAAACCTCCAACAACAGCAGCATTTTTAGAAGACCCTCTATCACAGTAAATAAGATTGTTCAGAGTCTTTTGGCAAAGGGAATAAGATTTTGTCATTGTTCTCTATTGGTAAATTATCCTTGAAAAAATGAAAGATGCTCCTAGCAAAGAATAATGCTAAGATAATTTACTCGTAGCAAATAACTAATGTTTTTACAGTAGAATCCTATCCAAAGGAAAAGTTTATGGCACAGTTATGGTGCAGATAACATCTTTGAAAATTGCATACTCCTATTTTTTTCACTGCAGTGAGAACTTAATAGTAGTTCATTTTGTGTGCTGTTAAAATCCTTCTTTACATAGGTGCTGTGGCTCCTTTCTAATTTTCGTCTTATTATTCTTTGGTAGTCTGCTCTGGCAAAATTGTAATTTAGCACTACATATTGGCAGTAATACTGGAAAAATTACAGGACTGCTCCTATTTGGGATAGGGATGACAAGATTTCAAAGAATTTAATTGACTTGACATTGCTTTTAAGCTGTTAATCTGCTAATTCAGGGATTTGATATTTTACCTTTATTTACCTGGTGAAAAGTTTCAGTTCTCTTTCAGGTTGGCCAAGTTGGGGCTGTTGGTGTGATTATTCACTGACTGAAGTAAGGTTGTATGATTCAGACATTAATCCCTGGGTGTGAAGTAACAATTGGGCTGTATGTTCCAGTATTTTTAAGAGTAAATTATTTTACATTATCAAACTAAATAATACTTAGAAGATAAATGTAAATGGTAAATTATTTAGCATTATATTGAAGGCTTTTTGTGTCAGATTTCGTACAAGTACCAACAGAATATGGTATTCATGTGAATTTTCAGTTCATTCAATATATTGAATACAGTGGACAAATATTCATACATACTCTTGTCAAAGATAATGAAGGATGTGCGTGCTTACCTAAGGTCATAACTGGTATTATAGGGGGAAGTTGGAAAAAAAAATGTAATTTAATGGTGAGAGAAGAGCAGTAGGAACCAGAACTCCTAAATTCTCTTCCTGGTTCTGCTACTGACTGGCTGTATGCCCTTTGGCCAAGAGTGTAGCTTCCCTGCTTCTTACCTCAGCTACTTTAAAGAGCAAGTATAATGCTCCTCACAAGTCCCTTTCTCTCAGGGATGATGTGAATCTGAATTAATGCTTAAAAAGCATTTTAAGATCCTGTAATTGAGGCGCTGTGTAAGTGCAGTGTATTAATATTTTACTGAATACAGTAATTCCTGAATTTTAAGCAGGAAACCCGCTGTTAAACGGTATAGTTGGCATGAGTGTAAATATTAAATTGTTGCATCCAAATTAGACCTTAAATCATGTTTCCTCACGGAAAAGCTACCATAGTAATCATTCCATTTTCAGCTGGAATATGCCAGGGTAGAATTTAATACAAAGTCATTTCTTAGTATACTGATACCTCTTAAACTTCAACAATGCAGACAGTATTTTGTTAGATTTTTATGTGACAGATACAGATGACAATCAAATTATTTTTGTAATGAGGCATCCAGAAATACACAGAGCAGAGGGGCAACAAATGTTGGTTTGAATTAATATTTAAATCTCATTGTTTGAAACAGTCCTCTTGAAAGAAAATCATGACTGATTTTTAATAGCATGGATGCCCCTAGAGTCCTTCAACTCTATCAGCTCTGTAGTGTCAGTCTCTTTTAATCAGTCCTTCTTTTATCACTAAGCCCTAGATGACAGCCTGAAGTTTCACCCTGAGGTGTAAAGCATTGAAATATATATGTGACTTATCCGACTTCGACTTTAAAAGAATTGTATGGAAACAGAAGGACAAACGCTGTCCTGATCACATTCAGCTTTCTGGATGTCATTGAAAATAGCACTGGCAAAATGGAGAGTTCTAAGAAGTAGGAAATAGCAATTTTCTAAATAATGATATTTTATTTTACAGTACAATTGTCAAAGTCAGTAGTCATATAAACCTCCATATTGATTTAGAAAATCTTAATGCTGATAGGAAGAGCCTAATTCACAAAAAAACAAAGGCAGCATTCACAGTGGATGTGAAGGGACCTCAAATTTAATCACTCATACCACATTTTGACTCATGAAAATTGAATGTCTTGTGGCAAAAACCCCAGAGTTGCATCGCAACACAGATTTTTCTTGTTTTCTCTCTCGCATAGTGTTGCTTGAACTATGTTGCCTTTCTTCATTCAACCAAGGACTGTCTTTGAGAATTTTTTAATGATACCTTCTAGAGTTCATAGGGAATTTGAAGACATCTCAGTATAAACATGTTGCTATGAACACAAAAAATGAGTAACAACCAAACCGATTTGTTAGTTGTTGAAATGCAATGGATCTCTAGAGCGAATATACTTTGTTTGCTCATCTTCCTATACTTAGCTCTACTTCTCTCTGTACCAAGATGGCTTTTTTTTTTTTAATGTAATGAGGCTTGAATCTGGTGAACTGAGTGAAAAATTCCACCTTTATAACTGAATCTTAGATCAGGTATCAAGAGCAAACTCTGGTCCAATTGGTCTGTAAATCCTTCTTTAAGTGGTAAACAGCTGTTGTGACCAATACTAGTATGCAATTAATACCTGTCTTTCAAAGCCCTATTCTATCATATTTAATGTTAATACCTAAAAATGTGACTGAATAGTGATGGTTAGTACTATTAACTTCTTTGGCTTTTTATATGCTACTTGCATTTCAAAGTGTTTACAGTCATGATAAAAACTTTACGTTCCTTTTCGCATCTGTACAGAGGATGTCGATAGTTTTACCTTAATGTGGCCTGTGAATAACATCCTATAACAGTTGAGACATTATACTTTTAATCTAATTGTTAGGTACAGTTCTGCTATCTTAAGACAGTTCTATTAATACAGTCCTGAGATACCTAGTTTCTGGTAATGAAAATACCAAAATCTAGTATGACATATCTGATAATTTTCAATATCCTCTTAATCTTTACCATGTTGAGGGTTCTATTTTGTATTTTTTGTGGTTTCAAAGGTGGTTAAAATGCCCTAGAGGGCATTTAAACTTTCCAGATTATGTAAAACCAACAAAAATCCATCACTTGATGGGATGGCCAATTAAAATAGCTGCTGCACTGGGACAAACAAAAGAAATTTCTGGATTCATACTGAAATTGCAGGAAGTAGAACAAAATCTCAGATTATCATATGATTGAGGATATTGAAGTAATAGCTAAACTTAGACTGGAGGTATTTAGCTAATTTTTATCAAGGTCCCTTTATTAGGAAGCAGTGTTGGGCTACTCAGGCACTGCATATAATTTTCCTGGCTAAGAATTGCAATGGTCTGTTACAACTGCTTGTTTTGAGGATGGGAGAAGGGCAAGAAACACAGTATATCCTGGAGGAATGTGGAAGACATTGTACATATTGTCTGTATCTGGACTGGTCTTCTGTATGAGTAACATTGCTCTGTATCAGTAATTAAAAAACTCATAACAGGAAAAAACAAGAGTGTGCTCATCATCTGGGAGTGATATTATGAGCATTTGTGGATCTTAGCTCCTCGATAAGCACCTTCTTTTGCACATATTAAATTTCTCTTTAAATAAGCAATAATTTATAATGGGTAAGTCAGGCAGCCGCATGCTTCCTGAAAAATTTTCAGGAACATAATTGACTCCATAGGAAAGCTGTATAGGCACTTCGATGTGAAACACCTTATTCATAGTGTAATCTTATCTTAAACTTCTATTGAGGAATGAAACCAAAAATAAATCTGGAGGCACTTCACCTCCTACAGTCCAAATCATCGTAGCCCTTATGATGGTTAAACATAGTATTTGCTGGATGAAGCTGAACTATTGTAAAAACACTGTAGCCTACCCAAACTAGCTTTTTGTTCTTTTTAAGATACAGCAAGGGAAGTTGCTAAAAACAAGGTGCCCAAATGTTAATAAACTGAAGAGGGTGGCTGTTTAACAATCTTCTGACAAAGCTTCCTAGAACTTGTAACTTTTTGCTAAGAGGCCAAATCCAGCTTAATACAGCTACACAGCTTCCACTGACCTCTCAAAGCTGGTGTGTCTCACAATGTCACAAACCTCTAGAATTACTTTATCGAAGCAGAGATATTTTTTACTTAATTCTATCGGTGAATCACAAGTACGTAATCTGAATGCAATAATGTATTTATGTAAATCAATAATGCCTATATTAGATGCGTTTTAGTCTAAATGATGACTTTTATTAAAATTAAAACGCTGTGCATGTTATCCAAATGTATGTGGTGTACTACACCTGCCAAAGCCAGAAAGCTTGGAAAGCTGAAAAATATCGGTAGAGGGAGCTCTTACCGCATTTTTTGAAAAAGATGTTTTCTAACCTTAGGTGGACAAGCCATTTTGCAATTGTTATGAAGAAGCTGCCCCTTGTGATATGATCTCTGACTGTTCAGCAGCGTATTTGAGGCAAACTACATAATAATGCGAAAGGAAAATGGCTTAATATCCATATAGCTTGTCATCTTTTGTATATTATGGATGTATTGCAGGTTGTAGACCGCATATAGCATCATTGCTCTACTCTTTTTTTCTTCTGGATCTCACATTGAACCTTTTCAGTCACCTCAAATGTCAAGCAAAGATTGAAAAAAATCAATACACAAAAAAATTTGGTGTGACATGGTAGAATTTAATTTGTCTAAGTGAAGGGGAAAGAGAACAAAACAACAATTTTTTCCTCAATATCCCTTGTCTTCTTGATCAATAGGATGTACTATTTGCTGGTCTCAAAGTCTAATAATGACTTTCCAATGTTCTTAAAAATCTTAAGGGTGTCATTTACTCATTTTCTCACCTGCCTTTTCTAATAACAAAGAAAGCAGCTTGATGAGATCAAGCGCCAGTGACCTTCTCTGTGCGGAGTTCCTCAGAAACTTCTCTCCTGTCGTTTGATTACTTTGACAGAAGGAAATTCATCGTCACTGTTAATAATGACAACTAGCAATAGCATATGAAAAAAAGC